>NW_015090808.1:1177152-1203192 GCF_001431845.1 Calidris pugnax | reverse complement strand
GGGCGGCGCAGGCGCACCTGCCGCGGCGCAGGGATCCCGGCGGGGGGGTGAGGCGGCACGCGTTGCCATGGGGACGGCGGGGACGGCGCACACACACACGCAGACGGGGGTTTATTGCGCGGGCACACCTGTCTGGGCTGCTCCGCTCTTTGCTCCGCCGGAGGGACGGCACAAATGTCCTGCGGCAATAAAGGTGGTGATCGCCCTTCGCCTCGGCCCCTCTGCCCCTGCCCGGGCGCCGCATGAGTAACGGCTGAGTAACGGCGAGGAGGCGGGGGGGGAAGCGGGCGGCAGGTCTCCGGGATCACCGTGTCCTGGCCGCGGCCGCCTCTCCTCTCTCGGCTCTTGCGTAAGAAATCCTGAGGTACTTTTGGGGGAGAAAAACCCGGGCAGCGGGCTGGAAGGTGCTGGGGCGGGGAGGGGAGCCGGAGGAGCGCTGCTGCGGTCCCCACAGAGACCCTGAGCGCCGTCGGGGCCGGGGGGCAGCCAGGGCCGCACAGCTCCCCACACAGACCAGTAGCCAAGCTGCCCAGCAGCGGGAGAGGAGCCCCTGGGCCGCCTTTTTCTAACAGAGGGGCCGGGACGCTGCTCACAGCTCTGGGAGCTGAGGGAGCCGTGGCTCGGGGTGGCAGGGGTCCAAGTCGCTCAGTCATTACAGCCTTCTCCCCCCGCCACGCAGGCTGGAGGAGGACACGCAGCTGCGGGTGCCGTCTTCGACAAGGTGATGCCAAACCCAAGGAGCGATGCCCAAGAGCTCTGAAAAACAAGTTGCTGAATCGGTTGCTCAGACGTTAATGGGTGACAGACGGGCCCGGCAAACCTCCGTCAGCCCCTTTGTTCACAGTGCAATTAAAACCCATTGTCATTAGCTGATGGCTTTACTGTTGGATTATTTTTATGGCTGTGTTTCGCCTTGTTCCCCGTGCCTTCTCCCATAGTGTCTACAGCAGAGAAAAGGCAAATCCTGCTTGGGCACTGCAGCCCTGGACAGAGAGCGCTGGGTCCATTGACAGCTCCTGGGCTGCGAGCAGAGAAAAGGCAAATCCTGCCTGGGCACTGCAGCCCTGGACAGAGAGCGCTGGGTCCATCGACAGCTCCTGGGCTGCGGCTCGGCCATCGTTTGGGGACAGCCAGGAGCTCCACAGGGCCCCCCTTTTCCCTGGCCCTCCCCACAAGACCCCAATAAGGACAGGGCGTTGGGAGAGACTGAGTGTGTGTGAGCAGAGTTTCTCCAAAAGCAGAGATATTGGGGTTTGGGGCCTCTTCTGTTGAAATGTGGGGTTGGTTGTGTGAGAATGGAGTTTTGTAAATGGGGAGTTTTCCTTCCCTCAACAACTGGCCGTGCTCAAGGCCTGCTCTCTCAGTGAGGCACCGCAGCTTCCCTCCTGAATTTCCTTTTTTTGCAGCTGTTAAAATGAAATATTCCTCCCAATTTTTTACCAGAGATCCACTGGAAATATTTTCAATAATTTTTTTTTTTTAAAGTTCGGTCGGAGGAATATACCGAGCAGTTAAATTTTCACCCCTGCACACTACACTTGGCAAACTTCTGAGGAGCAGCTCAGCGGGGAAAGGCTGAGTGACCCAAGAGCAATTGCCCGTGTTACCTGCGCTGTTTAGAGACCAAACACGGCACATCCAGCACCTGACTCATGACGTTCCCTCTCGCCTCCAACCTCCAGCCCATGGCTCTGCCCCACTGACTGGCAGCAGCCAGGAATTTGGTTCGGCACGCTTCGAATTTTGTCAGGCAATTTGCAGACTTCCTCCTGCTGCTTCTGAAGAAGGAGGAGCATTCCAGCATCAACCAGCACCACTCCTTGGCCTGCAGAAAATGCATCAAGGTGGTGATGGCCACGGAGGGGTTCAGGTGGGACATCAGGGGAGCTCTTCCCAAATTGGTGGTGTCCTGGCAAAACCCTGCTTGGCTGCTTCTCTGAGAGGACACCCTCCAGAGGTCACAAGTGTCAGGACATTTGAGGTGGGATCGTGCTGCAAGTCCCAGCTCTGCCGTGGGCTGTCGGGGAGGAGGCACTAAGCTTGGCCATGGCCTTCTTCCAGGGCTGGAAGGATGCTTGGGCCAAGCTCCTGGAGGATGTCCCCAGGAGCAGTGAAAGGGGGAGAAGCCTCAAGGAGGGGGCTGCAAGGCTCACCCCCTGTGGGCTTCCCCGCTGCAGCTGGGCCGGTGGGGCGGGTTGCCGGGCCGGCGAGGGCAGGGCTCACTTTTGGGAAGGTGCTGGTTCCCCATGGATGCAGAGTGCCACCTACTGAGCCACCGCTCCCAGCAGCACCTGGGGTTTTCTGGCAGGACACCCAGCCTGGGGTGGTTGCCCAAAGTGCCCTTGCCCACTCTGGCTGGTCCATCACCCCGGTTCCAGAGGTTACGGAGCTTCCCCAAAGGCTGGAGAGCCCAGTAGGGTGCCCCGTAGAGGGAGCATGGGCACGGAGCTGCACGCATGGGCACAGCCAGGGTCTCTCCTTGGCATCTGCCCTGCGCCAGACCTTGATTTCCACGGGCTGGTGGTACAGTGGGAGGAGGTGGGTCGGTGGTACGCTGGCCTGGTCTTGCTGGGGCAAATGAATGCTTTGGGAGCCAGGCTGGTCCTTCCCGTGCCTTGACCATCCTTTTGCTAGCCCTGAAAACCTTCCACACCCAGCATAGGTGGCGTTGGGGCCAACTTTTTTCCCCTTCTGGTCTCCGGCCACATCTCTGTGGCCACGACGGAGGGGAGGTTTCTCTCCGTTGCTCTGCCTCTCTTCTCCCAGGCTCTTCTCCAGAAAATGTCCCAGGGATGAAGACCATGGTGGTGTTTCCTGCTGTGGAGCAGAGCATCACCTGGCTACCTGCAGCCCTGGGGCCACAGGGCCACCCTGGCAAGGACCTGACGCTCTGAGTCAGTGGTACAGCATCTCCCACTCTGTGGTGGATCCCGGAAAATTTGGCTGACTTGACATTAATACGCTCTTCTCCTTTTGCTTGGCAGCTCCTGGGCCCTGCTGTCCCCCTCACTCACCGTGGCCTGTCACCTTGAAGTGCCTAAAAGGGACGGATGTGAAACTGGATGTTGTCAGCTCTGGTTTGTGCTGGGGGCCCCCAGACTGGTAAAGTATTGGAATTATACTTCCTCCTGCTGTGACCCCGGGTACCAGGGTGAAAAGCCACCCCGTTCTCACCCAGCACAGCCCATCCTGTCCCCAGGTGCCGTGACAATCCGGGGCGGGGGCGCAGGGACAGGGATGCTGGCAGCTGCCTGGCCTTGGCGGAGCGCGCTCGGGCATCCTGTCTTCCCAAAGGGCCCGAGTGCCAACTGCGATCTCCTTATTCACTCTCTTTACTTTTGATAAAACCCCCGAGAAGTGCGTGAAGGGAAACGAAATATCTGAAATACCCGCCCATTAATTTTCTTCCCTGACATCAACTGTTTATTTGGCAAGGGCGGGCGCAGCTGACCCGGGTGTTTGAACATGAGTTATCCCTTCTCATCCCTCCTGCTGAGAACAGGTGGAAAGGAGCAGTGACTCAAGGCGGAGCGGTGTCTGCCGGGGCAGCTCACCAGACTTTCACTCGACTTGTGATCTGCAGACGCCAGTATCTTCTGCTATCAGCAGCTCCCTCACAGGCAGGCAGGGAGCTTTGAAGTGAGGCGTGTGTGACTCCGGTTCCTGCTGATGTAAACCAAGATTGCTGTAATAAAGAGGATGTAAATGTGTAGCTGGGGAGGAGGAGAGGGGCAAGGCCCGGATACTGCCTTTCTGGAAATTGGTACAGATTTTGGCAGCCCCTGAGACACGCAGGCGTTCAGAGGGCCGTGCATCCCTGCTGGGAAAGCACTCAGTGGATAATTTTTTCTTAAGGTGGTGACGTTCTCCCCTGTGCTTCCCTCCTTTCCCCAAGACTTAGGCTGAAGCAGAGATTGAATGAGAGAAACCTGTCCAGAAAGGGCATAACTTAAGCTGTCCACCCCGGGGGAGTCTGCCCCGTGGCACATGTTTTCAGTCACTCCCCAGTTCACTGCAAAATCTTTCGGAGCACATCAAAAGAGAAAACAAAAAAGGTCAGAATCTGCTGACCCCTGCGATGACAAGATCTGGATTTTTCTCTCATTTGTATCAACACAAATGAGTAACAGCCCCCCTGAAAATCTGAGGGGAACCTCCTCAGCCAACGGAAACTGCAGCAACCCCGAGCATCCCTGCTTCACCCGATGAAACACCCAGTGCTGCTAAGGCCTTTAACTCTGCCACATCACAGCGGGGGGATTTTACACTTGCTTTGAATGCTCCGCTCTCCACACCGCACGCACTGACCAGCTCTTGCTGGACCAAACACGTCTTCCAGCACTCACCTTTTTGTGCTTTTGTGCAACAGCTTAATTTGCAAATGCTCAGGGGCAGATCCTGACCCCAGCAGTAATTGTAAGGGCCTGAAGCCGTGAGCTGGGTGAAGCAACACTGGATTTACACTAGAACGGGCAGCCGTCCCCCAGCCAGCAATCTCCTTCTCCAATACCTCATCCTGAAAAATGCTGCCCTTTCTTCCGTTTCCTCTGGCAACTCGCAGAAACTTCCCCCAGGACCCTCTGGTGAGGAGCCCTGCCACATCCCCCCTGAGAAAGGCTCCCTGTGGCACCCCAGGGCCAAGCCACCCTTCTGATGACGCTTGCCCGGCCCCACGGGACAGAAGGGGGTAGGGGCTATAGATAGGAATCCCTAAAAAAATGAAGCCAGAACTCAGCTGTTGTAGTCGGTGCCATTACATTGATTTACCCAGCAACAGTGCCGTGGCCTTTCTGACAGTGTTTCACCTGTGCTGCAGGGCATTTTACACATTCAGCACACCATTGCTAGATGGGCAAAATCATCAGATCATCTCTCTTCTCTAGGACATGCTGCAGCCCAGCACGGTGCCTACAGAGGAGAACACCTGCCTCATCGCTTTCCAAAGGTGTACGTAGCTACGGGCTCACTCTGTAACTGCTCCAAAAGTACCCATCCTAAAAAGATTTTAAAAAAAACACATTTAAATGTGGAGCTGCGCTCAAGGTACAAAAAGCTCCATGAGTGCTGTTCACTTTCTGACAGTGTTTCACCTGTGCTGCAGGGCATTTTACACATTCAGCACACCATTGCTAGATGGGCAAAATCATCAGATCATCTCTCTTCTCTAGGACATGCTGCAGCCCAGCAC
This sequence comes from Calidris pugnax, assembly GCF_001431845.1. Taxonomy (NCBI): domain Eukaryota; kingdom Metazoa; phylum Chordata; class Aves; order Charadriiformes; family Scolopacidae; genus Calidris; species Calidris pugnax. Next base: position 1,198,004 of record NW_015090808.1, on the reverse strand, counting down.
GGTGCCTACAGAGGAGAACACCTGCCTCATCGCTTTCCAAAGGTGTACGTAGCTACGGGCTCACTCTGTAACTGCTCCAAAAGTACCCATCCTAAAAAGATTTTAAAAAAAACACATTTAAATGTGGAGCTGCGCTCAAGGTACAAAAAGCTACATGAGTGCTGTTCATTAAGGTTTGGTGGTCTCCCAGCTCAGCCACAGAACGCACTCAGCTTTGAGAATGTAAGTCATTAAGGTTTGGTGGTCTCCCAGCTCAGCCCCAGAACGCACTCAGCTTTAAGAATGTGTGTAAGCACCTGTGCAGTGTGGCTGTTGAAAGGTTGATGTCTATACTGGGGAAAATAGAGGCTTTTTTTCCCCTTTTGTCTCTTTGAGACTGAGCTGAAAACGAGCTGGACCAGAAATCTTTGTATTAAAAAAAAAACCTCCCCAAAACAAAATGCCGCTAAATGGTGTTTTTTAAAAGCTAAAACTTGTTTACCTTTAATACCTGGAAAGTTAGCTATGAGTTTACTGGTTTCTTCATTGCATGCAACTTCTGGGCAACCACTTTTTTGCTTTTTTGAGACTTTCTGTAGGCAGGGGTGTTCTTTAATCATGACATGCTGATTGCAGCCATCTTTTTAAGGAGCATGGGGCACTACAATCAGGATAAACACATGGAGGAGCAATCTTTTGTAGCCCCACGGCAAAATTCCTTGAGATGGTCTCGTACAGGTGAAGCAGCAACAATTTGGGGTTACCTTTAAGGGTCTCCTAAGAGGATCCTGGCCATGGAATTCCCTCTGACCTACAGCCTGTTGGCCCCAATGAAAGTGGCAGTGGGAAGTCTGAAGGGAGTTAGTGAGGTGGGGTGAATAATACATCCCTTTCCTCACCTGAGTGGCTTGGGTATGAAGTCACCCGGGAGGTGTGTATCAGGGCTCGTGTGGCACACACAGCCTGTGAGCAAATGACACGGTGCTGCGCGTTCGGAGGGACGGCGGCCGCACACGCGAGGGCTGGGCACATGTGACAGGATTAGCCTGATGTTTTCCTCCCCTCTCGCGTGTTATTTCCAGTTGTGTCCGCAGTAACAGAGAAATAAAGGACACGTGAAGATTGTTTGGGGATTTTCTCCTGGCAGCGCAGCTGAAGTCTCAGCTTTTCACTTTGTAATCTGCCTTGCACAGGGATTTTTCCAGCCCGGTTCCCAGGCGGAGGAGCTGGTGAGGCGGGTAAACACACAGAGATGAGCACAGCGTGGACGTCCTCCTGCCTGAGAGGCTTTCAGCTCAGCAGGAACGTGCTGTGAGCTGCCCGGATCCGTCCCCTGCAGGAGCCCAGCAAAGCCCCCTTGGCCAAGAGGGGTCCTGTCCCACCCAAACGGGATGCTTTGTCTCTCGGCATCTTCCCAAAGGCACACACAGTCTGCGGTGTGAGAGAGGGGCTGCCGGTTTGTCGCTGCAGGATATGTCACTGCCCCTTTCTCCTCTCTGCTGAGTTTGTTGGTGCTCAAGTCCTATCATCTGAGGTGAGAATCAAATGCAAATTTTAGAAATAACGACAGGTCCCTGCTCCCGTGTCCACCGTGGTCATCGGGGGTCACACAGCCCCCCCGTCTCCGGCCTGACAGCGAGCGGATCCAGCGCCCCCGACTCTCTCTGATCTTAGAATAATAGGACCAGGCAAAAGTCAAATTCCGGCCCGGTGGGGACAGACTGAGCAGAAATGGTGCACGAAGAAGTTCTTGACCCTTCCCTGAGCCAACAAGAGTTTTGTCTGGGGCTGATCCCCTGCTCCCCCCAAAAAGCCCGGCTGTTGGAGGGACCCTTTGCTGTCAGTCCAAGCGGGATGGGTTTGCGGAGCTCCCCGCAGCCGGAGCAGAGCAAAGGCTGTTTGGGATAAGGGAGAGTCACAGCGTTCCCCTGATGTGAATGCTTTTCCTCCTGATTCACCCCGCCGTCAGGAAGAGGAGGGCACCCGGTACCGCCTGCCCACAGCTGGGATTTTGCCTGGTGCCTTCCCATCTGCACATCAGGAGGTGAATTTTCTTCACCTACTTGAAGTCGTTTCGCATGTGAAGAAACAATGAATCACAAAGAGAAGCCTGCAGCAATTAGAAACTCCTTTCCTCTCACCTTTGCCAAAGCTAGATTTTTTCCCTATAACAAAGCCCAGGCGAGCCTTCCTACGCACAGCGGTGATTACGTAGGTCACTCTGCATTCTGGCTTTTTTTTCACAGGCCGTGAGCAAGCAAAGAAGCTTGGGAGAACACTCCATTTCACCGGCATGTTTGTTATGCTTCCTTGGAAATCCCATTGTTTGCTGGTAGTGCCTGCTTTTTGGCTACAAACGCTGAGCCCTCGTGACGTCGGCTGCCTCTAATTGTGCCGGGGAGCTGGCAAATAAGCACAAAGTTTGGCAAAGCGAGAAGCTGCCGCTGGAATAAGTCAGTCCTGGCGGTTCGGGCGTTCAGTTGAAGAGGGATGGGTGAGCGAGTGCTTTGCTTCCCATCACAGGGTCCCTGTGTGGGGGAAGGGGTGCAGGCAGCACACCTCCTGTCCCCTCACATCTTCCTGGCATTGCTGCCCGTGTCCCCGTGGGGCTGGAGCGTGGGGCCAGCGCGTTCCCAGGAGCCGGCTGCTGAGACACACCGTATGAGTAAGGTCTCGTTTGCATGAGGATTGCACACTCACACTGTCAAGGAGCTTTCCTAGGCACAGCCTCACTTCCTCCTCCGGGTAGCTTTTGCCTTCGTGTAGGAAAAACCCTGTTCTTGAAGCTCTGGGGCAGAAACCAGCTGACATTGACAGGCCACAACACCCTCCTCCTGGCACGTTCGGGTCTGCCCGAGTCTGACTGCACAGAGGCACCCTCTGCCCATCAGAAGCCAAACGGAGCCTCCTCTCTGAGCTGGGCTCAGGTACCCTGCACACATGGGCCGTGCTTTGCTGACCAGAGCTCTCCTGCTGCTCCTGAAGAGCTTTTCGTGCCACCAGTGTCTGCAGAGCTCCTCCTCTCCTTGTGGGCTTCACCCAGGACGCTTCAGCGGGAGCAGAGGTCTGCATGGAACGGGGAGGGAGGAACCTGGAGGTGGCAAACACAGGGCTGAGTGTGTTGGTCCCCACCAGGCAAGGCTTTCCTCGGAGCCTAGAGCCCAGCCCTGTTCCCCAGCCATGGCGAGGGGTAACTCAGCAGCAGCAGCTGGAGCAAACTGGTTTTGGAGAAGTGCCAGAGAGCAGGTACTGGGAGGAGACCCTGGTAATGACAAATTTGCACCAAAATCAGCTGCCTGGCTGGGAAAGAGATCCTCATCCCTCTTCCCTCTCACCTGGTCGATGCTGTTCAGAGCTACGGAAGGGCAGGAGGGATTTATCTGCCCCAGGGACCCCTTTAATGTACAAGGTTTTGGTCACAGGATTTGTGCCCAGTGTCTGCTGAAATCTCTCTTCAAGATTTTCCTGCTTCGCCGGTAATGCACAGGCTCATTCACTCTTAACTTGGGAAAGTGAGTCCCAAGCTTGCTGGAGTGGCCTGGAATTAATGTGTTTCTATGTAGAAAGAGAGAGAAAATTCAATGGCATTTGACTACGCTTAAATTATTTTAGGATTTAAAGACATATTGTTTTGACGTGCCCGAAACAGGTCACTAAGCGTTGCAGCCAGCGAGTCGGCAGAGTGATGGCAAATAAAATAAATTGAAAAAAACAAACCCCAACATTTAAAAGAAAGAGCTGAGCTGAAAAAAAGACTTTGTAGGAAACCTCAGCACTGGCTGCATGGTGTCAATTCAAGAGTCACATTTCAGGCACCCTGACCCCTGCGAGTGCCAAGCCCGCGGTGTTACGCGGCGCGGCGAGTAAACACACTAAATGCTGTGGAAGGAACTGCGAGGGGGGGAGCCGCCAGGTCCCCAGGAGGACACGGGGATGGCTGTGGGGTGAATAAAATCCATTCCTATCACTTTTAACCCCTTCCAGCCGCCGCCACAGCGACGCCGAGGTTCAGGTGCCCGCGGCTGCCAGCGACGGGGGTGACAACATGCTCTGGGTGGTTGCATCACTCTTCAGCAGCTGGTGGTAGCCACAGGTTTGGGAGGAAAGGAAGACCTTTGCTGGTAAACGTCAGGAAATCAAACCTTGCAGGAGGGATTAACCGCTCCCAGGACACACACGAGAAGAGTGAGAGCCTGCTGGAGATGTGGGTAGTTCAGATCAGGATTCACCAAACCCACACCAATGCCCCTTTGGGGAGGTCTTTCCAGCTTCCCCTTCCGTGCCAAAACAGGGCATTATGCCAAAAACAGCGTCAGTATTTTTTCCACGTTGGGGCTGGCAGTGCTCCAAGTTTTCCATTAAGAAAATGTCGAAAGCCTCAATTTCCACTTTTTTGGGATGCACACGAACATGATCAGTTTTTGTACGCTCAGGACGTTCTCTGCCATTTCCAGGATGAGCACAAACCGCTGCTTTTCCACAGGGAGTTTCCGAGAGAACTCCTCAGGGCAGGGCTGCTCCTGCCTCCCATCCCGGCGGCACCGAGCCCCGTTCCTGAGCCCCAGGCAGCGGGGGGACACCCGGGGTGTCCCCCGCAAAGACACGGGGATCTGGAATTGGGGGATGGAGTCTCCCAGGTGCCCACTAGGTGGGAATGAACCCGGTGCTGGGAATGGGATGGGACATGGAACACCCGCTGAGGAACGGATGTTTCACCCCTTTGCTTGACTGGAGCTCATTGGAACAAACCAGCTTGGACATATTGGGAAAAATCAACCAGTTTTGTATATCCCCGCTCAGTTAACCCAGCTGAAAAGAAAATAAAAGTTTGTCCAGAGAAGCTGTGGCTGCCCCATCCCTGGAGGGGTTCAAGGGCAGGTTGGAGGGGGCTTGGAGCAACCTGGGCTGGTGGGAGGTGTCCCTGCCCAGGGCAGGGGGTGGCACGGGATGGGCTTTAAGGTCCCTTCCAACCCAAACCATCCTGTGATTCTATGAAAACTAAATAGCTGAATATGTTGAGAGAAGAAACAATCCCAAGTCAGACTATTTTCCTGTTTCAGAACCCGTATTTTCTGAAGTTGCTCCTTGCTCTGCTGTCTCAATGATGTTCTTGTCATGGGTGGGCTGAGCATATGGACCTCCTGAATGAGTTCCAAATGTCTGGGAGGCCCCTGGCGCACTGATTTTGCAAGGTACTGAGTTCTGTTTCCTCCTGATTTCAATATTGTGTCCCTTCTACAATCAAAAGTCTCACCCTCTTTCTTTGCCCTCGTCTAAACCCTATTCTCTCCTGATTTTCCATCCCCTTATCACGGCTCTTCAGCCTGGTTTCTGCCACCCCACCCTCAGCAGTGACCTGAAGGCATTTTCCCCTGTCGGATGGATGTCCACCTCCCATCCTCTTCTCTCCTGACATTAACCTCTACTTCCCTGCCTCTACTGCCTAAATGATGGCAGTTCTGGGAGAGGCAGCTAAACTGGCTTCTCTTCCTCATTCATGTGGCTGGTACAACCGCCCCGGCTTCCCGTTATAAGGGCATCGACAACCCGCCCAACCAACAGACATGGAAAGAGCCACCATCACAGGACCACTGGGGACCACTGGGGACCACTGGGAAATGGCCACGGACAAACGGTGGTTCCCAGCCGGGGCTGGTGCATCACTATTTGCATCTCATCGCCTGAATTCCTACTGGGTTTTCCTGCCACGAGGCCCATGCCCTCTGGTGACTGGGTCAGAAGGATGAGAGTCCATCAGGGCAGGGCAGAGAGATTTCTCAATATTTTTTGATCAGTTGTTTTAATCTCCCAGTTTGCTGGGAAAGCTTTTAATCACACAGGATGGAATTATATAATGGGAGTACTGGGGTAATTTAGGTTTGGCACCCGCTTTATTAAAATAATGATGACTCTTTGTGCAAGAGCAAACTTCTACGTTTACTGATGGAGCACCTGCCACTCATCTGTCCCTCCTTCCATCCACCCTCTCTTCCCTCCTTCCATCTGTTCATTGGCCCACCCCTCCGTGCATCCATCCCTCCCTCCCTCCATCCACTCATCCTTTCTTCATCACAAACACAAGGGACAACTGCTACTGACCCAGCCCAGATTTGCAAGGAGTGATCTCTGTGCGCTCTCCAAGTCTTTCCAGCCCATTTCACCTCCTCTCTCCCCTCCCTGTGCTCACACCAGCCCTTCTCAGGAGCAGCCCCAAGATGAGGTGCCAGATGAGGTGCAATCCAAGCCTTGCCTCTTTGGACCAGTTGTCCAAGCGTCCTCCGCCTCTCTGATGTAACCCTGGCCCGTCCCGGAGGCTTCCTCGGGCTCTCTGGTGACACGGCCGGCTGACGCACGCCGAGGGAACCCGCTGGGGGGGACACATGACTCACAGAGGCTGGAGATGATTGCCAAAGCACCTCCAGTGACATTGCCACGAAGCACGCAACAGGCAGGACGGTGTCTGGAGAGAGAAAGGTCACCTTCCCAAGCCAAACGCATCGTGTCGCCGTGTGGGCCACCGACGGAGAGGGGCTGGGGTTTAACCCACAGAATCACAGAATCACAGAATCTTCTAGGTTGGAAGGGACCTCAAAGATCATCTTGTCCAACCGTCAACCCAACTGACAAAAATAGACACCCACACAACAAACAAGAAGCATCACCATCACTAAACCATACCTCCCAGCACTACATCAACCTGTCTTTTGAACACCTCCAGGGATCGTGCCTCAACCACCTCCCTGGGCAGCCCATTCCAATGGCTGATGACCCTTTCCGTGAAAAAATTTTTCCTAATATCCAGCCTGAACCTCCCCTGGCGCAACTTGAGGCCATTTCCTCTCGTCCTGCCGCCTGGGACTTGGGAGAAGAGACCGACCCCCACCTCTCTACACCCTCCTTTCAGGGAGTTGTAGAGAGCAAGAAGGTCTCCCCCTTATTCTCCAGACCCCTCACCATCTTTGTCGCCCTTCTCTGGACCCGCTCCAGCACCTCAATGTCTTTTTTATGGTAGGGGGCCCAAAACTGGACACAGTACAGTGTAGCCATGGACGTTGTGGTAACAGCAATTTTGGGGCTGGCAGCAGCGGGCACACAACAGGCGCTGGAGAAGGAAGGGTCCCCACTGAGCAGCGAGGAGGCGCTGGGTGGATGAAGTGACCATGGCTGCTCCCACCCCCATCCCCTCGCAGTTTTGAGGGGGCCCAAAACTGGACACAGTACAGTGTAGCCATGGACGTTGTGGTAACAGCAATTTTGGGGCTGGCAGCAGCGGGCACACAACAGGCGCTGGAGAAGGAAGGGTCCCCACTGAGCAGCGAGGAGGCGCTGGGTGGATGAAGTGACCATGGCTGCTCCCACCCCCATCCCTTCGCAGTTTTGTGGCTGCTGCTTCGGGAAAGATTTTTCTAGTGCCTTAAAAAACATTCAGCGAAGTTGTGCCCAGAGGAAATATTCCCCTCCAGGAATATTTCACACAATATTTGCACAACCCCCCGGCGTTTCAGAAAGCTTAGAGTCTCACAGCAGCACCCTCCTTCCACAGAGCTCCAGCCCAGGAGATGCTGCCGTCGCTTCCTGGGCCGGACAGCCCCAGCTCTGGAAGCATCACTTGTCCTTCACCTGCATCCCAAGGGGCTGGAAGGGCTTTGGGATGAAATGCACAGACCCGTGGGCCAGAACCCCACAGGGGGGGTCACTGGTGGGGCAAGGCCTGGGATGGGGTGGGTTTGAAAATGACAGGGAGGTGTCAAAGGGAACCGTGGGTGCTCAGGCCTCCAGAGAGCCACCAGCAGAGGTGTCCCAGGCAGAGAGCCACCAGCTGAGGTGTCCCAGGCAGAGGGACACCAGCCACGCTTTGGTGGCCCTGAGGACACGTAGAGGGCCGCGGTGTCAGGTGGGTCCCTCCAGCACCTCTCCAGCCCCTGTCCCCACCTGATTCCCGCACCGGCCCTGCCGTGAGGGGGAGGAGGAGGCGTTTGGTGAGGAAGGCTGAGGCAGGGCAGCCCCGGAGGCACCTCGCCGGCGGAAAGGGAGCTGCAGCCAGAGGTGAGCGGGAGAGTGGGCGGTGCGGGCGAGGAAGAGCCGCACCGGAGGGACGGGAGGTGGTGCCAGCAGAAACCATGGGAAGAATGAGGGAGGTTGGCTCTCCCAGGGGAATTAGGCGGGGTGTGCCCGCAGCACCCGGCTGCCCGGTTGCCGGACCGGCAATCTGCGTCCAGCCGGCACAAGGCGTTGAGGTGGCAGGCTGGTATGTGGCCCCAAGCCCTGCCGTTGCTCAATCGTGTGCAGGAGAGAGAAAAACACAGGGTCTGGAAGGGCTGCTCTGGGCTGGGAGTGAGATGAGCAACAGGAGAGGTGGAGAAGGCCCCAGCCGAATCTGGACAGGCAGCTAAGGCAGAGAGAAAAAAAAAAAAAAACCCAAACAAATCCCGCTCCGTGGATTATTTCCCCTAGATCTGCCTGACCCAAGTCGCTGAAGGCGTGATAGACCCCAGGCTGCTGCTGATCCTGCAATTTACAGCTTCTGCAAGGGCAGGGATGGGCACGCAGACCCCAGGGCTGCAGCGCAGAGATGTGTCTCCAGCTCAGGTGCAGGGGGCACAGGAGCTCCAGTGACGGGGCCTCGGACACGGGGGGTCGGCGTTTAGAAATGGAGGGAGCCCCCTTTTGTGACGCTCCTGCAAAGGAAAGGGCAGCACACAGGAGGGGGAAAGGGCTGAGTGTCTCCAGGCTGAGGCTCTGCGGGGAGCCCAGGAAAAGCTTCTGGAGGATGAAGAGGGACTGGCCGGAGCAGCTCAGGGATGGGCAGGGAAGCCCGAGGGGGGAGCCAAAGACGTGTCACCAGGTGTCCTAACTGGGTCACAGCAGGAAGGGGAGGAATCGATTCCTTCCTTCCTGCCAGAATCGATTTTTGCTCCATCTCCCCCCTGGGAAAGGCTGCGCTGCCAGGCGGCTGGGGCTGGGGCTGCCATCAGCTGTCACCAGGCACCCGGCAGAACAGGTTCCCGGTGACAACTGGATTGCAGGAGAAGGAGAGAGGAAGTGAAAAGTTGAAGAGCAGCTTATCAGGGCCCTGTGACACAGAGTGAACCCAATTAACTGGGAATGACCAACCATCCCCTTCTGACCCGAGGCTGAAGGGAGACACGAGGGACCAGGCAGAGCAGGGGAAAATCTGCACCATCCAGTGGGAACCTGAAGCACTGAGTGACCCCGCTGAGGGCTGGGCAGGGCTGGTCTGCAGCACTGCCAGAAAGGAGAGCTTAAATCACCTCAGAAGATGGCAGAAGGTACCCACAGGCAACCTGCACAGACCCAGCACGTCAAGTGTCAACCCTACAGGATGACCCAGAGTTTGAAAAAGGTGGGCAGGAGGTCCCATGGTCAGGCCAACACGGGCTGTTCTGTGACAGGCCCCAAGCCACATGGTGAGACCCACCTTGCCTGCAGCCGTGGGGACACGCAGAGGGGGGCCCCTTCCACCCTCACATTCCCAAACTGGATCCTGAAGATTTTCTTGTCTTTGGCCAAAGGTGCTTGGCCAAGCTTTCCTCCTGAGAAGCGGCCGTGAGCACGAAGCATCACTCACCTTGGCTGAGTCTTGATGGGCTTCCCTGCAGGCAGGAACGGCGTGGTGGCTGCAGCGTTCAGGAGCTGGAGGTGCACCTGCCAGAGAAAGGAGATCTGTGGTGACACAGCAGAGTGAGCAGCACGGAAATAACTCAGTCCCAGGCCGTGGCCCAGCAACCAGAGCTCCACCAGCCTGGGGCATCTGGGCTCTCCCGCTACGGCTGCTGGAGCAACCCATCATGTGTGACGTGGCTCTACCCAGATGACACCCTTGTTTAGCTCAGAAGACACCCCTCCACCTCACCACCTCAAGCACATCCCTATGGGGATGAGAACTGGCCAATTCTGGGCAAGGCCATGCCATGCAGCCAGCGCAGGGCACTTGGGCAAGCCCTTCCCACCCCATCCCTCAACTCTGACCACGGGGACCCTCCTCCATTCCCATTCCCAGCCCCCCTGCTCTCTGGAGAGGAGACCAACGACTACCTTCCTGAAGACCACTGCTGGCCAAACAGCTTGCCACAAGCGGCCTCCTCCTGCCTGCTGGCTGCGCGTGTGCGTGGAAGCACACGTGACCACAGCAGGTCATGGCCAAGCCTTGCTCTACAGGATGGCACAAGGCAGAATCAAGCCCCGTTCCCCACAAGCTCAGCAGAAAATTGTCACAGGACAGCACAGAGCAGAGAAGCACAGAAAGTCACTTTTGAGAATAAGTTCCCCCCTTTCATTTGCTTGGTCTCACAGAATGCTATGGGGTTGGAAGGGACCTCTGGAGATCATCCAGCCCAGCCCCCTGCCAGAGCAGGCCCACCTAGAGCAGGTGGCACAAAAGCAACCTCAAGAGCACCTAATACAGGAGGGCAGTTTACGGAGAGAGGGAAAGACCCAGTTTATTCCTCCCCAAGGGCCTCTGGATGAGGCTTTTGAAATAGCCCTTTGTGATGTCTCGGGTCCCACCACTCCTCCTTACAGAGCCCCTGTGGCACAGGTCACCACAAACACCAGGTAACACAGGCCGACGCAATGCACACGGGCCTCTGTGCTTTCTCCCACATCTTCTGAAAGTGTGGGAAGCAACGGGATTAATGGGGATGATTGGGATGCTGTAAGAACCCTTCCTGTCCCCGGGGAGCCACGCTCGGGGTGCAGCCAAGCCCAGCGGGCTCTTCTGTTGTTATTTTAGGCCAACAAAATACCTACATTAAGCTCAAACTCAAACCCTTTCCTTTTCCCAGCTGTACCAGATGCTACAGCAGAAAGAGAATGGGCAGGACTCGAGGGTGGTGCTGGTTCTGAGGGATTTTTTCCTCCTGCAGCTACACTCGGACCCTGAGCTGCCATCATCAGCCCCAGAGACCAATCAGCCTTTGCTGAAATCCCAAATACACCCAGCACAGCTTTCCCCAGGATATGGATGAGCCGAGACCCACGCCGCTGTCACGCAGCACCTGGCAGATTTCTTTAAGTCTTCCCCCAATTACGCCAGGGAATGGCTGTGTTCATTGGAACTAAGGCACAGGGATACCTGTCGTTAGTGATATCATGGCTCCTCTCTCCAGAAATAACCACTGGGGCTTCAAACATCTTCAAACACCTGGAGAAGGACTCTTTGCCAGGAGGTGTAATGATAGGACAAGGGGAAATGGTTTTAAATTGGAAGAAAAAAGATTCAGATTAGATCTCAGCAAGAAATTTTTTACTATGAGGGTGGTGAGGCACTGGAACAGGTTGCCCAGGGAAGCTGTGGCTGCCCCATCCCTGGAAGTGTTCAAGGCCAGGCTGGATGGGGCTTGGAGCAACCTGGGCTGGTGGGAGGTGTCCCTGCCCATGGCAGGGGGTTGGAACTCGATGATCTTTGAGGTCCCTTCCAACCCAAACCATTCTGTGATTCTACGATTCCTCGGCCAAGTTTCACTTCAGTCAAACCACACACACCTTTTGATTTTGTCTAGAACTTTTATTTCATGGAGTAGCATTGTTTTGAGCATATTCACAAGAATAAATATAAAATTACTCTTCAGAGTAAGAAGATGAGCTTTTATAAAAATATATCTCTATCCCACAGAACCACTCAGGTGGGGTTCTTGTTAGGAAATATTATTTAATAAAAAAATAAAACACTGAAAATAAAATGCTTGACCTATACTGATTGGATCACCAAACAATTGAAATTTTTAAAAGGATATAAATATTGTAAATATTGTTAATAAAAATAACATTTAAATAGATGGGAAGCTGCTGAGTCCCTCCAGGTGAACAGACCGCTGCAGGAAGCCACCGTGTCCTCTACAGGGTCCCCACTTCCTTGTATTGGCTGGCGTCCGTCTGTCTCTTCCTGCTCCGGTACCTGCAGCAGAGGAGAGAAGGGTGAGCTGTGGGAAGCCCCTCGTTCCCAGTGGCTTTCTGGGGAGGGGGGAAGGGGAAGAAGAAGAATGCTGCATGACCTCCTCAGGGTACTTTAAACCTCTAGCGGGTGGGCTCTGTCTGTGCTGCTCTCCAGCTCTGGGATCCTTCCAGGCAGGGGCTCATTTCTCAGCTCTTCACTGAAGCTTTCACGTCTGCACTGCAGTCTGGCTGCTGGCACTAGGTCTGTCTCTCAGCCATCCTGGGGGCTCCTTCCCTGCCACGGGGCTGGGCACCTAACCAACTAGGCCATCTTCTGCTCGACATGACGCCCAGCCAGTCTTCAGGCAGGGAAGAGGAATCACAGCGGGCACCATCGAGCCATCAGACCATCACAAGCTCTAGGCAATCCTGCTTTAGCAGGGGAGTTGCACTAGATGATCTCTGTGGTCCCTTCCAACTCTAAAAATTCAGTGAAATTCAGTGACCCAGCTCTTGCTCTGGGGAATGTTCCACCTCCTCGGCTCTGAGAGCTGCCTTCCCTTAGTTCTGAGCCTGAAGAACCATTCCTGCTGCCTGTGGGCCTGGTAGTGGAGAAGACTACTGTCCTCTCTGGTGCAGCTGATAAGGCAGTGCTTGTGGTATCACAGTCACCACAGTAACACGGCAGATAAACAAATTAGCCAGTGTTAAATTAGCTCTCCAGTTCCTAATGACCGGGGAAACGGCATTACCAAGAAAAGGAACTGGAATGTTCCTGTTCCCTGTCTGCTCCCTCCTTTGCCTCAACACGCCCTCCAAGGGAGACGTGAAATTTTTTCACGGAAAGGGTCATCAGCCATTGGAATGGGCTGCCCAGGGAGGTGGTTGAGGCACCATCCCTGGAGGTGTTCAAAGACAGGTTGATGTAGTGCTGGGAGGTATGGTTTAGTGATGGTGATGCTTCTTTGTTGTGCGGGTGTCTATTTTTGTCAGAGTTGGGTTGAAGATTGGACAAGATGATCTTTAAGGTCCCTTCCAACCTAGAAGATGCTGTGATTCTGTGAATGCTGAGCGCAGGTGGGCAGCTCTGGCTACTGAACTCTCTCTGTGCACTCGGGTGAGCGGAGGTGTCCCGCTCCATCCGGGGCTGCCACACACACACAGCTCACCTCCCTTCCCTAGCCACGAAGAAGACCTCTCTTACCTCCTGCAGATGTAGTAGCTGGCCAGGGAGATGGCGACGAGGAAAAGCAGGACGATGATAACCGTCAGCGCCACGTACTCCTTACTGAGGGGCTGCCTGACGAGCTCGGAATGCACGCAGCGCACCCCGGAGAAGCCCACGTCACACCTGAGGGGGAGAGACAGAGTCAGGGACGTCACCGTGGGGTTACACTCCAGCAGCCCCAAAGGCACGTTATCCTGCCGGCCCGCTCCCTCCTCAGGGACGAGCAACCCATGTAACTCAAGCCCATGAGGCCCTAGAAATGGGTGTGAATCCTTCAGGTAAATGAGGAACACCTTGAAATACACCTGGAGGGTCTTCGTGTTGTAGGATGAATGGAAGGAGAGGCCTCACTGCTTTGCCTGAGGTCTGGATCTCACGCTACTGTAAGTACAGCTGAAGAGGGAAGCACACCAGAAGGAGTGTCCCACCTTTCTGTGGGGATGGTGACTGATTCCAGGTGTCTGTGATCTCACCCAGGTTTCACTGGAGCCCACACACGTGCCTAACGCTTGCTCAGATGCAAACAAGGTGTATTACAGACACACTGCTCCTTCTCAAGCTCTGGGAGCACTGAAACGCTTTGCTGGGTTGGTGTTCTGCCCAAGTGTCAATACCACCTGTGGTTCACCACCAAGCCCACCCCGGGGAGGTGTGGGGGACACACTGCCCCCCGTCTGTACCTGCAGTAGTGCTCGTCCAAGTCCACGATGTACACGCACTGTCCGTGGAAGCAGTAGTCCTTCATTTCAGGCTTGCATCTCGTTATCCCGACCTGAGCCACGCGCGGGCTGTTCTCTGTCTGGACTGTGAGGAGACTCTGTCAGCACCTCAGCGGCCTTATTCGCCCTTTGCACTTCCCAAACTTCACACAAGCTTTGCAAGTGTGACTGGTGGGAGGTGTCCCAGCCCAGGGCAGGGGGGATGGAACTCCATGATCTTTAAGGTCCCTTCCAACCCAAACCGTTCTTGACCCTATGATTCTATGACTAAGACTCTTGCTACCAAGAGACCTTCCATGGGGTAGGCATTAAAGCAGGAGAGCCTTCTGAACCAGGAGACGATTCTCCCAGGACAGAGTTATCCTGACTTTTCCTTCAGGAGTTCCACATAAACTATTTCAGCTTTTACAGCAGAGTTCTCGCATAAGACAGAGCTCTCCTGCTGAAGAAGCAATATTAAGGGAAAGGCAGGCTAAAAATGGAGTTTTTGTTCAACAATTCCACTTACTTAGTGCTGTGGTGCAGTTCTCCATCTCGCCAGGCCCACATAAGGGGATCACTGTTGTGCCCAGGGCTGCCTGCAAGAGGTAACCTACGAGAGAAGGAAAAGAAGAGTCAAAACTAGAGGCTTTTCAAGCATAGTTGAGTATTTCAGCTGGTGCAGTCAGGACGTTAATACAAGAAGAACAGAAGCTTTTTATCTTAGTAGGAAAAACCTAGTGTTGTGAGAGAAAAAAATATAGGCCTAAGAAATCCTTGCCCTATCTTATATAGGCAGCCCAAAGAAATATTTCTGAAATACAAACTTTTAATGTAGAAGAGATATCAAAGAGAAACTCGGTGTCTGTGACCACCTCCCACCTGCTCTCTGAGTGAAACCGGGCAGGAACAGGCTGGGAGAGACTACACAGGAGAGACAGGGATTAGTGCCCCTCGATGATGCTGGGTTCCTGACTAGCCTGGCACAGCATCCCTGCACGGGACACAGCTGGGGCTCCACAACTGACCAGGACAATGCAGCATTCAGTGCAGGAGGAGGAGCTCTTTCGGTGATCAAAATCAAGACATCCATGGGGAAGAGGATGTCACAACCATCCACGGGGAGAGGATTTCCTGGGGCTCAGCAGGTCCATGCTGCTGGTGCAGTAGGGCAGGTCTGAGCCAGGCTCAGTGCCCCACCGCTGCCTTCGCAGACCACGGACCGCTCCTCCAGGCTGGCTTAGCACCAAAGCTGCTCTTGAGCAGCACAGAGCTTCCTCAGCCCGTGGCTTGCTGTGACCAGACTGAAAGGCTGGACATTTCCTGCACTAACACCCACTTGGGAGTTTTTCAGTCAAGAGCTCGCTGGCAGAGACAGCGAACAGCAGATACCCAGCCCTCCTCACCTGGGCCCTGGGGTGAGAGGTTACTGACCACTTCGAATCACAGGATGGTTTGGGTGAAAGGGACTTTAAAGCCCCCCCAGTGCCACCCCCTGCCCTGGGCAGGGACACCTCCCACCACACCAGGTTGCTCCAAGCCCCCTCCAACCTGCCCTTGAACCCCTCCAGGGATGGGGCAGCCACAGCTTCTCTGGCCAACCTGGGCCAGGCTCTCACCACCCTCACACCAAACAAGTTCTTCCCCACAGCTCAGCTCCATCTCCCCTCTTTCAGGGTCAAACTCTTCCTCTCCATCTGTCCTGGAGCCGCTTTAGGGACTGGAAGGGGCTCTAAGGTCTCCCTGGAGCCTTCTCTGCACATCACAGACCCTGGGACAGCATTACTCATCTCAGCAGAACCCTCAGAAGAAAAATGTGCATTCCTGTCCTTCCTTCACCATCCCCTGCAGCTCAGCAGATCTGATGGGCACCAGACATAAGAGGAGACTGCACCGGGTGGGCTGTACAGGGCTGCACAGCCACGGCTTTTGGGTGTTCTACTAGTCAAAGGAACGATTGCAAACAGGATTTGAAGGCCAACACAAGTCCTTGTAGCTTCCTGGCTACCCATGAGGAGCAGCCAATGTTTGCCCCAGCTGGCCACGAACTGCACTTGGCTAACACCGCTGCTGTGGTCACAAACTAACCTGCTCCTGAACTGCTTAGTCACCAGCCCCATTCCACAGGAGCCTGTAATTTGTGTCTTTGGGCTGTTTGCCTCCATTAACTTGTCAGGTCATGCATGTCTAATGGAGGGAGTGTGCCCTCATAATTTCTTGATCACTCTAATTCAACTCTGGTTATTAGAAAGTTTCATTACGTCTCAGAGTTAAATCTAGTAGTGATTTATGGATTTCCTGCAGCTCATCTATTTCTGGGTGCTTAATAGGCTTCCTTTAACCTTTATTCCAGCTGGAGACAAGAACAGCAGGAATCTCCACGTCAGAGGGACAGGAGGGGTTTGTTTCTTTAAAAACACCATTCCTTCTCCACCACATTCCTAGCAAAGCTAATAAGCCAGGTTTCCACTGAACTTCAGAAGGAAAGACAAGGACTAGGTCTGCCAAAGAGAGCGCCATGGTAAGAGACCGGTGATGCTGGCATCGAGCTGGAGACCAAGCTGGAGACACCTGCGACGCTGGCGTGACTCAGCAGGACCTGCCTTTCACTCCAACGGGGCAGGACCAGCGAGTTTACTTTCAGGGTGGGATTTTTTTTTGTTTTGTTTTTTAACCAGCACTGTGCTCACTCTGGATTTCATCAGGAGAAGCAGTTTAACGCTTCTGCCAGGAGAATCTGAGTGGCCACGACAGAAAGCTGAAGCACGTGAAGGATGAGGCCACCAGCTGAGGGGCGGTGGCAGCTCAGTTACTGCTGGAACATCCGTCTTTGGACCAGGTGTCCCAAATGATGCTGGGAACAGAAGATTTACGGAGTGGGTCCTTCTTCCCAGGAACTAGAGGGACATTCCAGGAGTGCTCCGAGGACTACACTGCTCCCTGGGCAGGGAGGACAGCTCTGTCCCACTCCGTGTACGCCCTGCCACTGCAGGGAGGGAGGCTGAAATCCTGAGAGCAGTGAAATCCCAGGCTCCCTCCTGTCCCCACCTACGGCTGCTATTGTCTCCGTGTGACGTGCCGTGCCGTGGCCAGATTTGGTCTGGGGCCACGTGACAGCAATGAACATAAGGCAAAATACACCAGGGGTGCCCGAGACACCCACTTTTATCACACTTAGTCAAGCAGATGGATAAAGGCAGCCGGGCATCTGTTAGCCCAGGCATTCCTGGTCCTGCTTCCCTACTTCCTCCATCTGAGCAGCTGCTTTTTAATCTAAAGTTCCCCGTTCCAGAGTAACCAGAACCTGGCTTTTTCATTTCAGAAGCTCCAACCTCAGTAGGTGCAGGAGATGGGTCACCTCTTCTCTTGCCTCCAGGAGGTGGCACCACTTTCCAGCCAGAGGAAAGCCCAAAATTCAGACACCTGCGAGGGGCAAATTAAAACACACCTCCTCCTACAGCACTGAACAAATTCCTGCCCTGTTCCAGCCACGCGCAAGGACTGACAGCCCCTGTGCCCCACGGCGGGGCTGCAGCGCAGACCTGGGTATTTGCTGACACCCAGCAGTATTGTCTGCGCTCGGGCAAAGTTCTCTCTGCTCTGCACTGTTAAATTTTGCCCTTTCCCCCATGCACATATTTCTCCTCTGACATCAGTGGGAGGGGGATCCTGCAGGAAGGTGAGGGATCCACAGGCAGCAAAGGCCAGGAGAGCCTTTCCCAGGGTAATTACCAGGGGATATATCCGACACAGGACCTGGGACTAGACTGACCTACTCTGATTTTTATTCCTCTGCTGATCCCTAAGCAAATACTCTCCAGACTACAAGATAACAAAACCTTCTGGCGCTGCAGGTGTTCCTGTGAGGTGAACGCTGACAGCAGGTATTTCTGGACCAGGAATAATGCTGCTGTTCACTTGTCCTTCCATGAAGGATGAAAGGCAAATGAGGGACAGAGACTGGCTGCCTTGGCTTCTCACAGCCTTCCACAGAGATGACGTGCAAATGAGGGACAGAGACTGGCTGCCTTGGCTTCACACAGCCTTCCACAGAGATGACGGGGCTAATTACCAGTTCAGCCACTGAAAGCCAGCTATAGGTTCCAGTTACCTGGTAACTGGTAAGGATGAAGGATGCACATCCAGGATACACGTCACTGAGAACTAGTCTCCTTGCAAGATTTACACCCATTTTAAAGGGGAATTGTCAGCTTTCTGGGAGGCCAATCATCATTTGAGTTGGCTTTGCCTGTCATCCAAGATCACTAGTCTTGTACTGAAGAAGACCCCACGAAGCCACTTCACATTTGGCATCTCCCCACAGAGGTAGCACCTACACTTTTCCTGTGGGCTGCACTTCCAAAGCAATGCCAAGCACAGAGGTGTCCCGGTGACAGGCACCTGGAAGATCTCAGCCCATTTTAATCCTAGAGACAAGGGTCAAGAGACCTAGAGATAAGGTGGACCCCCATCACCTGATTTGTGCATGTCTGACCGTCTAAGGCTGCCTTTGTGTAGACTCAGCAGGAAACATGAAAGTGAGCCCACCTGCCCCATTGCCTTTGTACGCATTCCCACTGCCACCGCTTAACTCCAGGGCCTCCCCTTCCACATCCCCCTGCTGCTGCCCCCCCCCAGCTAGCCACCGGAGCCTGCGGGCCACCTCAGACACCAAGCACCTCTGGCAATAAAGGCTGGGTGGGCATTGTGCTTCAGATGAGGATCACAGCCATGCAGAGTTAGCCAGAAAAGCCTTGCAAACAGCTTTGCCTTATTCAAGATGTGGCTGTGCAGCTGTAGCCCTTGCTCACACCAACCACAGCATCTCCAGAGCTCAGGCTATTCACGTAGACTGAGCTTTTTTTTCCTGGGAAAGGAGAAGTGGGTCATTTGAGACGGTTTCAACCACCTCAGAGAAGGCACTCTGCACGTCCTTGCACTCTGGAGACCTCCTCTGGTTTCCTCTTGCTGTTTTGGGTAGGATGTACCTGGTGCCTGACCGTGCCCACCAAAGCAGATGCCCAACACTCCTCACCCATGTGAAAGGAGATGCTCTCAGCCCTTTCCACCCCTCATCCACCTGTGGTCTATGTATGCTTGGCCTGTTGTCTACATGGAGGTACGAGATGCGGTGGTACCGAGAGGCAGGCTCAAAGAAATGACCCAGAGCAACCGGACAGAAGGGTCTATACGTGTTTTTAAGAAGGAGCACCCAGGTTTCCCCACCTCAGGTTTTGTACCCGTGACTGCAGAACTGCCAAGGCAAAGTTGGATGCCTAGGACCAGGCCAGAGCAGCTCCGTGGCAGCACTGGAAACACCAGCCTGTTACAGCCCCACATGACTGTCTTCCACACTGTGCCAGGACTTACTCTTAAGCAGAGATAATGCAGATAATTATGTATTATGTGCCCCCTATCACCTCAGTACTGCTTCCAGCCCTGTGGGACCTACACACCAGTGATCTTATTCACATGCTCCCCCTGTGCCACTTTGCTCTTCACCCCATGGGTGGGGGCAGAGGTCCCCACACCACAGAAGAGGCAGAAATCCATTATTGCTCCCAGCCAGACACATCAGCCACTGATGTTTTCCACATCTCCAGACTCAGCGACCTTCACGTTCAGCCCATTTGCTGATAGCCAGACAAACATGATGCGGGAAAACATGAGGTCAGCAGCTCCTGAAACCACCCAGTGAGGCTGGAGACCCGAGGCCTGCCTTCCCCCCACAGTGGGCATCACGGTGACTGAAAGGAGAGCGGTGGCAGGGCTCCTGTCCTGCAGTAGCTCACAGGAAAGGCAGGGCCTGGGCTTAGCTCCATCACCCTGTGGCTGTCACAGCACCCCGGCTCCTTGGGAGAGAGCAAAACCTCTCTCCCACGCAGTCGCCAAGGCCACGGTAGCCAGGGTATAAAGCTGACAACGACTGTCACTTGGGCCAGGCTTCAGCAGGGAACCTCTTAATGCCTGGCATGAGGCCAGCTACAGACAGTCATCCCAGGTTCTGCTCACACTGCTGACCTGGGAGAGAAAGGCAGCCAAGTGCTCCTGCCACTCGCTATGATGCCATCACGCTATGACTAACCTGTCCCTTACTATGAGGTTTTGTGCCTGCCCCGGAAATAGATAAATCCGTACACAAATCCATGAAGACACACCAGTTCCTTCCAGTGCCAGTTCTGTGCAAAGTGTGGCTGAGTCACAGCCTACAAGATATTCAGCCCACTGTCCTGGCCAGGGAGATGCTGGGATGGAAATACCTGGCTGAGAAGAAAGACCAAAACTCCTGCTGCAGCTGGCTGAGCAGCTGAGGGAACACCTGCCCCCAAAGAGAAGTCTTGGGAACTGAGCTTCCCCATCTTTCCACCAGAACCACGACCCTGAGCCCAACATCACCAGTGTGAGGATGTGCTTTGCTGTTAAATGAGAGCATGCCGGGTCTGGGGGCTGCCCCAGCCCCCTGCTGCTGCCCCCACAGCCTGGGTCAGCCCTCGGCACCCACTGCCCGTCGCTGCCCGTGCCCAGGGGAGGTGTGTGGCAAGGAGCGGGCGTTGCTTCACAGCACACCCAGGCTCTGGGACTCCCGATGCTCTAAGGACACACGTGTTCACTCTGGACTTTCAGGTGGCTTATGTCACGCACTGGAGTAACGCGCTGCCCGTGAGGAGGTGGAGAAGTGTCAAACAGAGGGAGGCCACAACCTGTTGTGTCACCATGAGGAAGTCTCTGCTGCCGTGGGGATTCACCCGCTGAGCTCACACCCCCTGTGTGCCGGGTGAAGGCGGCAGGACCAGAACTCCGACCGGGCAGAACGGGAGAGCAGAGACTGTGCTGCTGGGAGCAGAGCTGGGGAGAAGGGGATGGCCGTTCCCCTCTGCTCGGTCACAGCATGGCAGGGGCAGCCATTCGTCCGGCGGCAGCTTGCACACCCGGGTGTCCCTCTCCTCACCCGGGGACACCCATCCCTGCCCGAGCCCGCACCCCAGAGAGGAGACTCGTCGCCTTCACCCGAAGGCAAGCGGTCCTTTACCTTTTCCCAGAGATTTTTCCCG
>NW_015090808.1:1109278-1177142 GCF_001431845.1 Calidris pugnax | reverse complement strand
CCCGCCACCGGGCGCCCGGTCCCCTCCCGTCGCTGCCCGTGGCGGGGGGCAGAGGAGCCGTCGGAGCGGTGCCCAGCGGCTCGGCCCGGCCCGGCCCGGGCACTCACCGAGGAAGAGCAGCAGGCTGCGGGCCCGCAGACAGCCGGCGTCCATCGCCCTGGCGTCCCCGGGGAGCGGCGGCGGAGGAGCGGGGAAGGCGGCGGCGGACGGGAGCGATGTGGCTGCCGGCCGCACCGCCCCGCACCTTTATGGGGCGGCGGGAGAGGCGGGGCCGCCGCTGCCCGGTGATGAAACCCGGCCGGGCCCGGGACAGGTACCGGCCCCGGCCTCCTCGCTTCCTGCCCGCCGCCCCCGGGGTGGGACGGGCCGCCCCGCCGCCCTGCAGGGCCCCCTGCCCCGGGGGCGGCAGCAGGGTGCACCCCGGGGGGGGAGACCCGGCCCCACCGACCCCCCCGGCCCCTGCCCGGCTGCTTTTGGTTTTCTCTATTTTAGGCAGAATTAGCGCAAACAGCGCACGGGGCTGTAAAATCACCTCTCCCCTCCCAGCAATCCGGCCCAGGCACCCATGGCCGGGACTCCCCGGGGTGATGGATGCCCAGGGCTGACCAGCACCTTCTGCTCGCCCTCCATCCTCGGGTGTGAGGTGTGAGGGTGTGGGGCACCGACACCACCACCACAGCGTGGCCCCAAAGCCCACCCCTGCCCCCTCAACACGTGAAGGCCCACTGCACTGCCACCAACACCCCCGCGCCCAAACCAAGGCTTCGGGGAAAACACCTCAGGGCAGGCGGCCAGAAACCTGCTGCCACCCCCAGCCTCCCACCTCCTGGCATTTCTGGAATGGCCCTCGGCACACGCGTGGGGCTGCCAGGGCACGGGGGGCAGAAACGCTCCATTAAGTCCCAGCACAGGCCACAGGAATGCCACCACGGTCTCCAGCTCCATGGGTCCTCACCCCACATTGCCCCTCCAGCCCGTGGCCTCCTCGCAGCCTGGGCAGTTCACTGTACCAATATCTCTTTCAGTTGACTAATTGTGGCTACTTTTAAAAAAATTTCCTTTCAAGCTTCTTGTTGAACCCCCCGTGCTCTGTCCCAGGTCAGACAGGGCCTTGTTCAGTGCTCACATCCCACCATCAGACACCTCGGGGACACCCCAAATCCCTACTGTACGTGTCCTCCTGAAATAGAAAAGTGTGCTTTATCTACACAACCTGCTCAGCAACGGTGGGTATTTCTTTTACTTTTAAAGCAAAAACCTTCTTCTCTGCTCTTCCTCTGCCTTACCACTTTCTGTCGTCAAAAAAGGCAAGGTGATACTCAACTATTGCAGGGCTGATAAGCTTATCTCACAATAAGGAATGTGAGTATTGGTGCACTTGCAAGTGACTACACCACTGCACTTGCAGCTGGTGGCTCCATAGTTTCTCATTTTATAAGCAGTTATTGATACAGGAGAGTTAATTGTAGGCGATACTGCAGAATACAATATACTGTGTTCTCCAGGCTCAGATTGCAATGATGAGTAACAAACACATTAACACCAGGAGCTGGAATAGATGTGGTACTTACAAATCATACTCCTCCTTGTTTTGGGAGCGTTTTTTTACATCTACAGAGGTGTGGAGATGCTGAAATGAAGAAAGGCAATGTGTTACTATAAAATTGTATGTCAGCAACATTTATTAATTATCCAAATGGTACGAGAGTTGGCAAGATAAAGGTAATAAAGATCAGCGCAAAAGTAGCATTTATATTATCATTTATTTTTATATATTTAGTTCATCCTCCACAAGTAAGTGGGACATGATAAAGCTGGCATCTTTTTCTAAGCCCCCTTTCCCCCCCTCTAGTGTCAGGGCCATGACTTACCCCACACAATTAGGGTAATGCTTTAAGATCAGGTTTTTTTGATGCCACATGACTGTTTTCGTTGCTGCTTTAATTTGGGCTGACCCCCCTTATTAAGGATTTTATTGTCTGCTCTTTCAGGGATTGTAATGAGTAAAGGAAGGAATTGCAATGATTAGCAGAGTGTTTCTGTGTGTGGGCATACAGATGCCTTAAAAAGCAGCATCACCGTAGAACTTCCACTTTATAATTAATTTCACCTTTAAATTCCTGCATGATTTATCTTCTGAAAGACAGCATTTAATTATAGTCCGTATCCAGTTACCAGGTTACTCTGACACAATTGGAGCAATTCATTGGAATTTCCTCTTTCCCATTTGAATATATGGAAAACAAGCATCACACACGCATCTTTGCTTCACCTTCTGTGCAACGCTGTGTGTCCCATGGCATGTGACCCCACAGCTGGCACCCCGCTGGTGGCTTTCACCATCCTCTCCTCCACGTGGAGGCCGCCTCCTTCAACGAGGCTGATACACACCTCCAGGAGGCCAGTTCTCCCGGAGGCTGTTCACCCCGGAGCACCCATGGGTTGGCTCCAGACGCAGGGCATCCCACGGAGCGGCGCGGGGAGCAGCCCGTCTGCGCAACGCCGAGAGGCAGCACCCGTTGGGCAACACAGCATCACGGGCACATCTCGGCTGGTGGCCTCAATTGCTGCTGCAGGGAAGGGGCACGCCCAAGTCAAGTCACTGATGGATTTATGGCACCTGGCATGGGAGCAGCGAGGAGCCCCCCGGATGCTCTGACATCTCGGGATCTTCTTCTTTACAAAGTGTAACGAGTATAGGAGGAAATACCTTAAGAACTTGTGCAAAAGCCTTGCTTTTATTACCTCGCAATGGCTTCATCACAATCTTTTTTTAAAAACCCTGCAATTTACTAAGTCCACAGGCTCAACTCGAGCTGAGCTCATAGCCTTGCTTTTATTACCTCGCAATGGCTTCGTCACAATCTTTTTAAAAAAGCCTGCAATTTACTAAGTCCACAGGCTGAACTCGAGCTGAGCTCATGGGATGGTGGGGTGTGGGACGGGAAGGAGACAGGCTCTTTAGAAAGGACAGGCAGGGACACGAGGAGGGGGTGTTGCCCTCTGGGTCAGTGACCAGCAGGAGTGCATGGAGCTCCACCTGGGGATGGATGAGGAGCCGACCCAGAGCTTATGGGTCAGGATTAAATGGAGGGCAAGGAGAGGTGACACTATGGTGGGGGTCTGCTACAGGCCATCCAACCAGGAAGATCAGGTAGATGAGGCCCTCTATAGATAGACAGGAACAGCTTCAGTTTCATAAACCCTGGGCCTCATGGGGGACTTCAACCACCCTGGTATCTGTTAGAGGGACAACACAGTGCAGTATAAGCAATCCAGGAGGTTCCTGGAATGCACTGATGATAATGTCCTTCTCCAAGTGACAGAGGAGCCTTCCAGTACCTAAAAGCAGCCTATAGGAAAGCTGGAGAGGGACTTTTTACAAGGGCATGGATGGATAGGACCAGGGCTAATGGTTTGACACAGAAAGAGGGGAGATGGAGCTGAGATATTGGGAAGAACTTCTTTGGTGTGAGGGTGGTGAGAACCTGGCCCAGGTTGCCCAGAGAAGCTGTGGCTGCCCCATCCCTGGAGGGGTTCAAGGGCAGGTTGGAGGGGGCTTGGAGCAACCTGGTGTGGTGGGAGGTGTCCCTGCCCAGGGCAGGGGGCGGCACTGGGGGGGCTTTAAGGTCCCTCCCAACCCGAACCATCCTATGCCCAGGGCAGGGGGTGGCACTGGGGGGACATTAAGGTCCCTCCCAACCCGAACCATCCTGTGATGAAGCCCATGTTATGCTTAATCCTCTTTCGATGTCACAGGCATTCATCTCTCTCTTTGTTCAGACAGAGCAGCAGATTCACAGCAGTGACTATTTCAAGGGTAAGGATTGAGCTTTGTCTGTTAGCTTATGTGTCACTGATGACACAGGACTTTCTATGAACAACATACCCTTTCCAACTTAGAGAGGCAAAAATACAGGTGAAATGTACATTTTTCTGTGCTTGAAAATACTTTTCCTCAGGGTGATTTGCTGTAGAAGAACACATGTGCTCATAGCAATGAATTACCACTTTATATATGTGTTTTTACGTAACTAAAACCATACATGGCAAGTGACTACACTACTTACTTCAGCAGCTTTCTGTAGAACTTGCACTCAGTTTTAAGCAATGCTGTTGTGGGGCTACATCTGCATTGGTTTCGTCTGTTGAGAATAAGACCTGTTTGCAAAATCAAAATATTTTGTTAGTAAGCATTTTTGAAACTGGAAGAAAATCATTCCCAGCCTTGCACTGAAGCACTTGGCACTGTTACAAAACGCAGCATTTTCATAAATTCTTGGGAAAATGGGACAGCATTTCTGAAAACAGCACGAGTGCATACATAAGTACGTAAGACAAATTTATGTATACAGAAACCTTTCTTAGCACAGCATGAGAGATCCTCAAGAAATACTCTCCAAAGGTCAGACGGCTAATTGGAGTACAGCTCACTTGACAGCATCTGCATTTTGACTACAGAAAATTAATATTGAATATGAAAATCATAAGTGGTAAAAAGAACAGGGCTCACATATGAGCACAAATGCCCTAAGAAGGGAATACATTTAAGTGGAATACATAGGTGAGATAGTCTGGAGGAAACGGAGTAAGGAAAAACCTTGAGCCAAACTTACTCCATCTAAAGGTCAGTTTTACATCTGCCATGTATGTGAGGGATGAATTAGGTCAAATGTTCTTAAACAACCAGGCTTTCCTATAAACTATGAGAGTTCAAAACGCTGCCCCCAAGCCTGAAAGTGGCTGATGCCTCTTCCTGTAAATGCAGGGTGAGGTCAAAGCTACTGGACAACACAGATGTTTTGCTGTTTTAAAAAAAACCCAACAAACCCCCAAATTCGCTGATTTCTTAGCCAACTTCTGAGGTCAGCATTAACTAGCAATTTATAAAAAGAAAGAAAAAACCCTTCCAAACAGCTAATTCCCATCCATCTCAACGTGCTTCAGAAGATGGAGATGGAAAGGCAGAGAGATGTGCCAGTCCATGCCGGATTGCTCCCTACAGGGCAGTTTTTAAAGCTTTATTCTTCTGGCTTGTATGACATTTCCACTACTCTCCCCTGGGCAACTCCTGAATGGCTCAACACATCTCACTGGCAGGAAGAACTTCATAACACTCAGCTGGTGTTTTCCCTTTCCTAATTACAGCTCAGTGCTCCATGCTCAGTGATTTCTTAGCCTCCAAGGGGTTTGTAGCTTTTCTCATTTGTGGAGTCTTTTCATGGCTTCTGCCTTTACTTGCTGCTAAACCTGGGGAAGCATTTTATTTGTACCCTTTTAAGGGGTGTTATCAAACCAAGGCCCTCTCACATCCCTGCCCATCTACTAATTGTTTCTCCTTGCCTCCACTGATTTGTTAAGCATACGAGAAGGACCAAGGTGAAAAGAAAAGTGGTTTTCCCCACAGCATGTAGCAGGTTGCGAGGAAGCTGGCAGAAGAACACCAGCCCCTTACCCATCAGTGTGTGCTCTTCTGTCCATCAGCACCTCTTTCCCGTTCATGAAGTCATCTCTTCACCAGTATTTTTCATTCTCCAGGAAGATGAGAGTTAACCACTGTGAGAGAGAACACATGTAAATCCGGAGACTGCCCTCTCTGATGGCTCACCACGCGTACTCGCGGGCACAGCACTCAGACCCCTGACCAGTGGTAGGTATAACCAAAATCACTGGGTGAAAGTGTGTTCCTGGCTGACCGTGTGGCACAGCCACTCCACAGCTCTGTCGTGAGAGCGACATCCCTGTGAAGTGACAGCCAGAACCACCAGCGTGGGGATTGGTGTGACTCACCGGGCACTCACCGGCTCCTGTTGGGCTTTCACCCTGGCAGTCAGTCCCCGCTACGGGCTCTCCAACGCCACCTCCCATCCTTCTCCTCTGCCTTCCATCGCTCCTGTTGGGCTTTCACCCCGGCAGCCAGTCCCCGCTACGGGCTCTCCAACACCGCCACCATCCTTCTCCTCTGCCTTCCATCCTTCTCCTCTGCCTCCCATCTGGGCAGCTGGGGAAGACAACTCTGTATAGGAGTGCCACTGTCTGGGGAAGGGAAGACCTGCCTCGGGCAGGAGCTAAAGCCTAACCCATACGTGATGCAGGCACATGATGCACATCTGCCTCTCCTCTGCTCCTTTTGGGAACCTTGGCCACCACACAAGCCTCAGCTATGGTGGCTTCAATCCCTCTGGCAAGTGTATTTCTCCCCTGTCATTGAGGCAGCGGGTGAGGAGATAAAAGCAAGGCAAGGGCAGAGAAAAGGCTGACTTGGGGGCTGCTTCCCAGCCTCGGAGCTCCTGTGCTTGTCCTGCTGAATGGGAAGGAGCAGCCCCAAGCTGTGACTCACCTCGTGCTCCAGGCCCTGCGCTGCCACCGGGACTTCACCCATTTTGGCTGCACCTCAGCAGTGACTGTCACCTGCGCACGGGGAGCTGGGGCACCCTCCGCACGAGGAACGGAGGAATGTGTCATTAGGGGATGATGGAGTAAACAGCCATTCACCTGAAACCAGCTTAGCCAGCACACGCTCCAGAAACCAAATCTAGGAAAGAAGCCCGGGTCTCTGGTGTATTTGTTTGGCTTGGTAACCAGTGCTAGGCATGGGAGCAGAGGCACTTAGTGGAATTCCCCCGTCCACTAGCATTATGAGGCACTCCCATTACTGTCCTGATAATTACTCTTAATCATTACTATTACTGAAGTGACCAGAAAAAAAAAAAAAAAAAAAAAAGGCTGTCAGGATCAGGCCTTTATTGTGCTGGCTGTTGTCATGCAGAGGCAATGAGACAGCCTGCCCCAGGGAACCCATAAACACGGGAGCCCAACTCATCACCACAGTCACATTTCAAACTAGGACGCTGCGGTCCACAGTGAAGCTTTCCTACAACTGCAGCCAAAAAAAATAATAGCCAGGCACTCCCTCCTGCTCACATCAGCTTGGAGCCAGGCTGCTCGTGTCCTGCTCTCCGCCTCCTGAGATGCAGCTGGAAGGGAGAGAAGCCGATCAGGAATACTTTGGGGTTGCAACACTCCCCTAGATGTTCCCATTCGGTGCTCTCCCTGTCCTGGGCCCTGCCTGCTATAAAACTCCCTATTCTTTGATCTCCAGTGAATTGAGTCCCACCAGCTCCCGAGAGCCACCCGTGAGTCACCCGGTACGCGGAAACCTCTGGGGTTTGGTTTGGGGATGACCCAGACTATGTGAAATCATCTTCTAGTCACCTTCTCCTCCCCATCCATGGTCTGAACACCACCTCAGGTATCCAAACCTCCCTGGACACTGTTGCTAGGTCACAGACTGAAGACAAGGATTAGCCAGTTTACTACAGACTGGGTACCAATGGGGAGCCCCAGGGAAAGACTGTAGGCCTCTGTGGGGCTGAGAAGGGGGACAGAGCTCCAGAACAGGTGGAAACATTGGTTTTTCCTCTCACTTAGGCAGGTCTGGGTGCTGTCAGCCCCTGGGAGTGGAGAAAGACCCCGGTTTTGTGGTTGGAGCTGGTTGGTTCCCAGCCCATCTCAGGAATGCGTTTGGACCCTGCATGTTTCTCTGCTCTCTCAGCAAGGAGTTGTGAGCCTGCTCGAGGGCCAAGGGGAGGCAAAGGCCCCAGTAACTCATCCCTACCTCTCCACCCGTGGGCAGGGAGGGTGCTGGTCACCTGCTGCATGGATGGGAGATGGGACAAGAAGAGGCTGGATGTGGCCTTGAGCAACCTGCTCTAGTGGGAGGTGTCCCTGCCCATGGCAGGGGGGTTGGGACTAGATGATCTTTGAGGTCCCTTCCAACCCAAACCATTCTATGATTCTAAGAGGAACCTGCACCTGGATGTCCCTGGGGAGAGGTGGCAGCAGCCAGTCAGCTGACCGTGACACTTCCATGGATAACACCTCTGTGTGGCAGCTACACATCCACCCCCTCATCCTCCTTCCCGCAGCTTCATGTTATTTAAGAGATGCAGGAGATTTCCTTTATGACCCTGGGAGCTCATGCTCCCAGTAAATCAAGTGGGACAGGACAAAGGACAGGGCTGGGCTTAATTATATCGGTGTTGGTTATTACATTAAGAGCAGCACTAAGCTAGGGCTGGCAGTTCTTGGATCAGTGCTCCTGCAGCTGGGGTCTTTGTCCTTCATACATGAAATAAAGGACTATGGATAAGGGTCAATCAGCCAAAGCTGCTGAAGACAAGTTAGGTCTCTGAATCTAGTCAAACCCCTCAATAACAACAGTCTCTCTACACGGCTTTCAAAGAAAATAGGCATCCCCGAAAACTATGCATTTGTAAGAGTCTGAACAGAGGCTGCCCATGGGATGCTGAGATGAGACACCTCTGGTCACTGACTTGCAGCATGCCTACAGCAGAGGTCACTCCTTCATACATAACACCCTGCGATCCAGCTCCACGCCCGGATTAACCTCCCCTGCCCGGAGCAGCCACACACAGCCCGGTATCTCCCACAGCAGGGGCCACAGACCCGGCACAGGAGAGGGCCTGGTTTAGGGGAAATGTGCCCCATGTGTGAGCCCATGCAGAACGTGCCCCCCTCTGCTGTCTCCATCCCTGCTTCTCAACCTTTCCCCCCGTTCCGTTCTTGTAACCTTCCCCTGGGTGAAGCAGGAGGGAGATTTCCGGGAAGGATCTGCTGTATGCAAAGCTCATTACCCATCTTTCCAAACCAACCACTTTAAAGGGTGCATAGGTTAACTAAATGGAAAAAAAAACAAAAAAAGATGTCTCTGTGCAAGTCTCTTTCCCCGCTCTCCTGGAGCTTTCTTATGCAACGCGCCGCTGCGTGCATTTGATTGCAGTGGGACAGCTTTGATTACCATGTCACATACCATCAGAGCTGCCCACTGCATTGCAAATGCTGGAATTGTCTTTTACGCAGATCTAAATAACATTGGAGCCTTTGGGCAATGGCCTTCGATTGTTTACAACGGTTTTTATAAACAGGATATTAATTTGTAAATATCCTGCTGCAAACCCCTCAGCTGTACTCGCAGGCTCACAATGGACCAGTCCTGGTGAAACTTCACTAGTAACGTTGCACAACCAATACTGACCACAACAATTGCCTCCAATCCCGTGGACCAATGCTTCCCCTTCACCGCTTCTGCAAACTGTTTGTGGAGCTGATACATCTTTGGAGCATTTCCTGGGGAAATATAAATCAAAGAAATAATACATTATTGTCGTCATCATCTTCCATAGGCTTCTGCTGTGTACTTCTCATGCCGGTAGAGAAAGCAGGGGA
Source organism: Calidris pugnax (assembly GCF_001431845.1). Classification (NCBI taxonomy): domain Eukaryota; kingdom Metazoa; phylum Chordata; class Aves; order Charadriiformes; family Scolopacidae; genus Calidris; species Calidris pugnax. The sequence goes on along the minus strand of NW_015090808.1, from coordinate 1,167,893 downwards.
ATTACATCGCTCTCAATTCTTGTTGCTATATCTTACCTAGATATAGGGCTTTTTTTTCCCCTTCATATACACTTCCACTCCAGCTGAATGAAGACAGTGACATACACGTACACACAGACACATGCACACAGAAAAAGCTAAAATTTTCTTGTGAATTCCTTTGATGTTGCAAAATAGGGCGCTTTGATGGTCAATAATTAGATACCTGTCCATAATCTTGCAAATTTTCTGCAGTAAATCTAAAAATACCTTTCAAAAAGAAATTGTAAGACTAACCTCTCGTGTTTAAGCAGTCTACCTCAGGACTCTCAGCAGAGTTACAGAGAGGCCGAAAGTTCCTTCTACACTAAATACTCTATTAAAAACAATGTATGACTACCCCGGTGGGCACATATTTAAGTGGCCAGGTAGCTAGCTCTGGGGGATGGAGGAGTTGTCTTCACACAGAGGGAAGCTCCAGAAAAAGAAGAGTAAGAACCCTTGGTGCAGGAGAAGTAGAAGCACCAAGCTGTATCACTTCTAATCCACAGGTGAATAACCCACTACTGGGATCACTGACACAGAGTAGTGTGACAATAGGTCCTTAGCTCCGAAACAAGTGCCTTGAGCTATGCTATAGAACAACAACTCTAACTCCAGGCTACAACCGCGCTAGCATAAGGTCAGGTGCCAGTAAAGCATTCAAGAAGTAATAGTTGACCCAGCCTTAAACACTATTTGGGCAGGTGAGGGAGTCCTCGTAAGGATGCATGTTGTTGCTGTCTCCAAACATGTTGCATCTAAAAGAAATCTTACTGCAGTTATCTGGTGCCCTTTGAAGTTAACAGCTATTTCTTACTGAACCCCTGGGGTTGGGACGTTACACAGATCCTAACACTGTCCCCGTGGACTTTAATGTTTCAAGTGAGTCAACCCGGATTCCCCCAGCTCCCCCATCCCTATCCCTGATGTACCCTTGACCAGAAAACACATGGCATCCCAGATGGGAGCTGTATCTGCCACAGAGCGATACTCAGCCAAGCCATGCACTGCAGTAAAAGCTGTCTGTCCCAGCCTGCCCAGCTCACTGTCCCTGCTGAAGGTAGCTCTGAAGGTAAAGAGGGCACAGCTTACCATCCTGGCCTCTCCAGAGGGGCCATGACATACCCTCAGCTACACCTCTGTCCCTGAACTGCAGCTGGATTGTGTTGCCCTGGCCTTGCAGGCTCTTCTTGTGCAAAGCATTCCAAATCCTCTAGTGGCATGTTGCAATCCTTGCTGGCTACCAGCTGGGCCCACTCTAAAACCCAGCCTTTCTCTTGTCCTGGCTCCCAGCTGGGTGCTACACAGCCCGTCTCCCAGTCTCACCAGCACATCTCCATCCTCTCCCAACTCCCAGTTCCAATTCCCTACAGCCATCACCCTCGTTTGCTGCTTTGATCACAATCCTGATCAGCAGCTGGCAGAACGGTAGCGCTTAATGCCAAGATTGCCCAGCACAAAACACACACTGGCACCTGGAGGTCTGGCAATGACTTTTCCTCCCAACAGCCCTTGGTACGTATCAGAAAAAGGCACTGGACTTGTATGGCTTGTTCATCCTGCACAGAACTCCAGGGAGACTGAGATAAGCCTTCCTACGTTTCATGCCCTTCCCATCCTGCACCTCCTCCCCCCTGCACACACTTCCCCAGACTTTGGTAAAAAGGACATGAGTCATATGCTGTGTCACAAGCAAGAAAGAACTAGCACACGTCTCATTTCACTCAGATTCCCAGAATAACTGCAGTGGGGTTGGCGTCACCAAAACTTTCTTAGACAGGACCCCATTTTCTTCTCCTCTCCTCCTGTGCCAGTCCCTGGGGTGAAAGGAAGGGGAGGGCAGGAGAGATGGCTCCTGCCATCCTCGGAGCCACCAAGAACCACCACTTTGCTCTGACTGCAGCCCTGACTGTACGGATGTGGGGGCCCAGACTGCTCTGCTGTCATTCCTGCTGCCACCACAAGTGGGAAATGTTGGGCCTGCTTTTCACACCTCCAACCCATCATCATCATCACCTGAACACAGGCACCCGCACCTGAAAGAGGGATTTGCTGTAAACGAAGCCATCATAAACTTTTTCTTTAATTATAACAATGCGGGAAAGGCCGCGGTGTGAAGTCCTGACGTTCCCTGTTGTAAGGGAAATCACTGCCTATTGCACTATGAACTCAGCTGGGCTCCAGATTGCTTTGCTGATAAAGCTGGAGGAAACTGACTTAACACCCACTACAAGTGTACCTACAGCTAAGGAATGAGATAACTAAATGCCCTTGGGGAGATATGAGAGGCATTTAAAGCATAAAAATTGCTTACCTTTCCCTTCCCGGGTAAGCAGATAAACACAAATGTCTCTGTTCAATAGTGCCTGAAAGTCTGGTGCAAGCCCTCAAAAGCAAAGGAAATAAAGGCTTGGAGGCAGCCGTGGTGCGAGGATGTGTAACCCCAGTGACAGAACGTTCCCCCTCAAACATGAGCAGCTCCCGAGAACCGCAGGAGTTGGCAGAGACCGTGGGCAAGGGGAGTGTGGGAGGGCAGGGGCTGGCACTTCCCGGCTGGACACGGAGCCGGGGTGTTTCCCAAGGGCATTCCCAGCTCCCCAGGTGCCCAGCCGCATCCAGGTCCCGTGCCCGCTGGGACCCACGCTGCTCCCCACACGCTGAGAGAGGGTGGGAGCAATTTGCTTTACTGTTCCTGCCAAAAGCCTCCATTAGGATATGTTATGAAAGCTCCAGAGAGGCAAAACATTCCCAAAACCACTTTATTAAAATTAGCACCACCCGAAACTCCCCTCCGTTGTTTAGGGATGGCAGGGCTAAAGGAGCCAAGCTGCCGAGGCAGCGCAGCCTCCGCTTGCTCTGCGGTGTGAGGGGCCAGGGCAGCCTCCCTGTAATTTCGGCTGTAATTTCGGCTGGCTGCCTGCACACCGCCTGCTTCCCCCACGGCCAGACCCGCTTTCAGTCTACAAAGTCTTACTTAAGGACTAACTATTGGTTTACCAGCCCCCAGCATCTACAAACTGCCTCCCCGGGCTGTAATGCTTTCATCCCTGTTATTATTTTGGCGCTTCTCTGATGGCAGGCAGGCACAGCGCCGGCAGCTCACCCACTGCACACGGGGAGGCAGAGACCTGTACCTGCATCTCCTGTGGTCCAGGCTCCTGCCCTCCTCGCAGATGCCTCCCTTCAGAGATGGTGAGGCAAAGTAGCACTGCCTGCCTCCCAGACTCCTTTTCCTGAGGCTACAGCCCCGATCTGTGCCACCGGAGAGCAAACATTTAAAGCTGACTGAATGAAATGTAAAAAGAGATATTTAAAAGTGGCAAAACTGTCAGGTCATTACATTCAAAGGTGACGACCACTTTGTCCCTTGGGGCTATTTACTGGGCAAGCTGTGCGTGGTGGTCTCAGGGCATCAACCCATGCTTTCTTCCCTTTGCTGCTTCTCACCCTTTGCACAGGCCAATAAACTTTCCGCTCACGTCTTGTCCCCGGGCAGCTTGTTGCTTCACAAAAGAGAGAAGAGACTTAGAAGGTCTACAGTTTGAGATGGACCCATGATTGAGCTCAAGCTTCTGAAACAACGGGCCTCCTGAAGCAAATGCAAGCTTCCTTTGTGCCATCTAATTCCTCGTAGGATGCAGAAACCCTTGCTTGGGTTTCTTTGGCAGTGACTTGCATTAAATCACATGGAATTGTGATTTTGTGTTGTTTCTATCAATCATTTTTTGCATTCTGCATAGGACCACGAATCTTGGAGGAACTGAAGGTGCGGAAAAGACGGGATTAGAGCTTTTGTGCAGAACATGAAGATTGAGCAGGCCCTGATCTACATCTCTTTGCATCCCCCAGCTCCATGGGCTCAGGAGGGGCATGGCAGTGGGTGTGTGGGGTCTGACTCTTCTCCACACTGCTGGGCCTTAGGTGTTGGGTTTTTTTCTAGCTGAGTTCTTTCAAGAATAATGGGATGTTTTCTGCAGGGCTCTCTGCACATGTACTGCTCTGCGTGAACCTGAGTTCTAAGTTAACAAAGATTATTTTTATGAGAAATAAAGGACAAACTTGCTGTTCAACCAGAAATCCAAGGCAGAGCCTCAGCTCCACACCAGCACAAGGCATAGTATGCACATGGAAGTCAGAGATTTTCTATCATACACACAGGGCACCTTTGTCAATATTTGACTTTATATTTCCATGTCAGCCAGACACTGATCACAGAAAACAGCACTTGGCACAACAAATTCTGCGTGTGGAGCACACAGCTAAAGGGCTGAAGGAAGAAGGAGCAAATAACAAAACAATGCACATTCCTAAACAATTGTAGCCACATGTTTTGAAGACAAAAGGAACTGGGCTCAGATCTGTGTCAAGTTTCTTTCAATACAGATACAAGCATTTGTACTGAAGGAGAGAAGCACTCTCACTTTAGTTCACTTAAATTATGGATAATGTGCACAGTCTCCAGAAGCCCTGTGGCAGGCATGAAGAATGGATGGCTGATATAAAAATCCTAGGAAAATGCACAATGCCTAATTCCCACTCGATCAGGTGTTACATCACAAGTCACTGCTCAAAATCAAAAATGTTAATCCTGCTACAGTTTCATCTGCATGCACAGGAGAGGCAGAGGCCCAAATGCGACTAACACTCCAAATTCTCCTGTGTCACAGGAACCATTTGTGGTCTGCTCCAAAGCCTAAGGAAGCTGATGGAAAAATGCCCAGGATTTCAACAGGCTCTATCCAAACTGTGCCCACATGTAGTCAAGTGCCCCCGAGTTTTGTCCTCTGCGCAGGGAGAAAACCTCTGCCTTCTAGTAGTAGTCAAAGCACATTTACATTTAAGAGTTGCTATTACTGAATAGCACGTTAACTTCTATCTCTTCCTTTGCTCTTCTTGCATATCATGGTACTTCTTATTAAAGGAAACAGCACAAATGGAAACTTTTGAGAATCCCACAGCACTCAAAAGACAAAGGCCTAAGCACCCAGGGACTCAGATGGTGGGCATAGCCCAAGTCTGCATCCACTGCAGCCAAGAGAGGTTTTTCTGTAGCCTGCAGCAGGGCCAGAGCTAATTGGGAAAATCACAGTTCCCTACTTTATGATTAATTCTCTTGAAAAGCCTTCAGCGGAGGCATTCCGTTGCTACGTTTCACAAATACCGAATGGGTTTAAAAACAATCAAACTAACCCTACCTGGAATCATCTTAAATACCCCTTTAAAGACCTTCCAGGCTGCAGTTTGAATATGGCACCTGAATTACAAGGGGGCACTGGACAAGTGCGTAGTGGTACCCCACACAGGGGGATCTTCCCTCTGCCTACAGGAACCAAGGAGGTCAAACCAGTGCAAATGTGCCTGGCTGGAGTCATAGGAGAGGGAAGGAGGACCTGCTCCACCTTTCCTCCCAACTCCAGGAGATCCCTTGCAGTTTCTTCTCAGTGGGGTAGAGCTCAGCTGTGGGCAGAGCTCAGGATTGGGGTTAAAATTGGGGTCTCCTCTGTGCCCTGTTCAAGGGACTGGTCTCCACATGGAGAAGACACAGGCATTTCCCTTCTGCATCGAGCCACTTGCTCTTGGGTGAGAAGAGGGGACACATGCTTTGGGCAAGCCAGGAAAGATGAACCTGAAAGGAACCATGCTAGACCAGAAGGAGGTGGTCAGGGAGGAATGTGAGGGGCCACACAACTTGGTCTGACTACCCCCCAACTCCCTATGGTTTCACTGAGGTCATGGGCATCTCTGTGCAGGTATCAGAGCACGTGTGTGTGTTGGTGTAAGGTCACGTCCTTCGCCTGCGTCACTCCTCATTCTTCTTGGGAACAATTGGGAAGAAACTCCTGGCTGTGCTGGCTCCTGCACACATTTTTCATGCACAGGGGAGCACCGAGCCCATACAGAACATTTTTTTGCTGCTGTAATCTTGATGGAAAACATAGTTAGTGATGGAGGAAGGAATTCAGAAGATGCCTGAGGGAGGAGAACTTTCAAATGTACGCTCATGAGAAGGCATGAACGTGCCACCAAAAAAGTCAAGAGAAGTATAAACAAGGCAAGGGGAAAGGGCAAGAGAATTTCCAGTCTTTCTGCAACTCGGGAATCCTGCCTGCGTCTCGCTGTGCCAGGTCACCCTGGGAAACCCAGACAGCCAGAAAGGGCACTGCTCCCAGAGCAGGAGCAGACACCACAGAACTCATCCACGGGCACTCAGGGCTGTAAAATCACCTACAGCTGGGAAAGGAGCAAGCACTGGGCTTCAACCTCCAGCTGTTGGACACACGCAGGAGCTCAGGCAAGTGATACCCAGTGATGAGAGCACACAGCAAGCCACGGGCACTGCTGGAAGAGGGCTAACTCTGGGCCTGCTTGGTGACCACACCAAGATCAGATGTGCCTTTGCTCAATCAGATCCTTTACACCACCAGCCCATGAACTACTGAAGAGGAGTTTGCAACACAACTACCAAAGCCAGCTCTTCTGCTGGACCTGTGTTCACTTCACACATCCAGGAGGGAAGGCTGGTTCAGGCCATACAAGCTGTGCTCATGCTCCCGTAGGGGTTACACATTTTTCAGCTGTAAAAGTCTAAGCAGGAAATCAAAACCCAGCTGAACCAGAGGCTGCTGCAGTGAGATAGGCATCTCCTCTGACTTTCCACAGACCTGCCATTACTGGAACCAGTCAGCTGACCCCAAACATAGTTCTGGGTCTTGAACTTTGTTTTGCTTTGAAATACTCTGTCCTGTTTCTTTTGACCTGTTTTATGGGATCAGGTTAGAAGTGACTAATTTTACAGGTTCATTAAGCACTGTGCCTTCCTCTAGGCTCACCCTGCCTTCCTCTTTCCTCTATTCACAGTTCTGCTCCTCACCGTTCCCCCTGAGAATCAGGCAGCAAGAGAAATTAGCAGACACTCCTCCTTGAAGGTTTTCACAGCCACCACTCTGTTAGAGCCACCAGCTATCAAAGGGTTTGCTTCACCACCAGCCCCTTCACCAGCAGCTCCTCTCCCTCCCCTTGCCAAGCTTTGGTGCTTGCACTTCTTGAATGTAGATTAAGCTGCCAAAGTCCACTGTCACGGCAGAGCTAAAAAGACTTGTACTCAACAAACCAACACTGAAGATACTAAGTTTCCAAAAATCACAGAGACAGAAGGCAGATTAAGCTGCCAAAGTCCACCAAGTGTCGTGCCAGAGCTTCAAAGACTCGTACCCAACAAACCAACACTTAAGACGCTGAGTTTCCAAAAATCACAAGCACAGATAAGGCCACTTGGGGGCCTCCTTGTGTTTCTCTTCCTGAACAGTATCCCTCCAACAAGCACACATCAACGTGTGATGCTGTAGCCTTGAGGAGAAAAGACACCAAACTATTAGCCAAATACTGTATGTTATTGCCTAATGGCATGGCCTGTACCTCCAGGTCCCCCCTGGCTGTCCCTGCCCGCCCCTGACTCATCTCACCTGCTTCACCCACCCCTGCCTCCCCAAGCAGGGATGTACCCAAGTGCCCAGGTCCTCCCCGTGACGTGAAGCTGTCACAGCGCCCTGCGAGGCCCATCTGTTGCCCCGCAACCTTTAAATTCTGAATTAGTATCTATTAAGACAGCTTCCTGGAACAGTACTCACATTCACATCTACCGCTGGGCTCTGTCACACGGCCAGCAGGAGTCAATAAAATGCAGTTCATCACGGGATTTGCCATAACAATGGGACACAAACAGACTTAGTCTTACGTATAGAAATGATGTCAAACAAATTAGCTTTGCCCGAGTTAGTCAGATGCTCTTGCAAAGCACGGCCCTATCCTCTCATGGCTCAACCCCACTTGTGCTACTTGTCAGATGGAGCTATGGAGTGTTCCCTTTGCACACGTGGAAGACAGAGGAAGGGTTCTTCCCCCCTCAGTAAAAAAACCCAAACAACAATCCAAAAAAACCAACAAAGAGCATACATAACATACTTCATGGAATGACAGTGCCAAAGCTCCACCACTCCCATCCCTGGATGGCTCCTTGCCCTGGGAAGCTGAAGGTGATGAGGCGATGGCAGATAAATCTGCAAAAAGCAACAGCTACTCCAAGACTGGGCCTCCAGGAGCACGGTGGGCCTGAGGAGCAGGTACGGGCACTCAGCTCGGGGCTCACACACAGACCCTGCCCAGGAAGCCCTCCCACACTGGCCACCCCGGGCTGGGCCCCATTAGCCCATCTCTGATCAGTCATGACCAGGAAACGCAGCTGGACATTTGAATATTCAAACTACAGCAAACAGTATTTTTGCTTATTAAAGGACAAAATACTGTAAAAAAGAAACATCACCAGGTAATCTTTACATGGAAACTTGCATTCACCAGATAAATTCAACATGAAGTTTCATTAAAAGTTAGTGTTTAAGTGACTCAATGTTAGACATGGAATCAAAACCTCTCATTTGAATACCTCTGACTTTTTTTATGAGTTGGAAAACTGAGCCTTATTTCCACAGGTGGCCTTATTTCCACAATGGGGAAAAAAAAAACCCAAACCATCAGATGGAAAACTGCCTCAAGACAGCTATGCAAGACAGGCCTCAACTCCCAAGCTCAGTGGACCTTGACCTGCTCCACAGAATGAGCATTTTAAAGTTTTTATTCTATTTGTCTGTGAAACTTTGTCTCGCAGACTATTTTCATATTTAAAAAAATAAAATTAGAATTTTAATTTTATTTGAGCAACCCAACAATTGGTTTAGATCAGTTATACAACAAACTCTATGTTGTGATGTGAACTGTTGCTTCTACATAGCAGGACATTGGCCATAACTAATCTTTAAAAATCAGCTACAGAAAAAACTCCACAACAGAAGTCATCCGAGTGCTATGCTTATTTCTGTGTGTCACTCACTGCTTGCATTTTGACTTCTATTTCTATATGGACATTTACCAATTTGAAGCCCCAGCAAGACGGACAAAAAGATTTAGACTTCAATGCTACAGATTTCTTCCACTAACAAGATGTTCACCAAATCCAGCAAACAGCACCGTGGCCCTTTCCAGGCCTTAGGGTCAGGCTTTATTTCCCTTAAATATAAAGGAAAAACGTTGGTCTGCAAACAGGAGAAAAGCAGGCACCTGGATCCTGGATGGGCCAGGGTCCGTGCCAACTTAGATAAAGCAACTTGCCCTTTTCTGTGCCTCTGTTTCCTCCTGTATCATTTCATCTGGCCTCCCAGAAAAGAGGTGTTCACCTCTTCTCCCTACAGTTCTCTCACCTCTAAATTAAGGCGTCTGCTTGCCCACAGTGGCACTGGGCTTACACAGAGTCAAACTCTGCTCTGCACCAAACCAGGCCTGCACCCCGGCAGCCACATGAGAGCCTGCTCTTCCCATCTGTGCAGCAACCAGTACAAAGGGACCAGCACTAACAGTGCTCCCAGTAACAGCACAATAAACCTCCTCCTCTTCTGCACAAACCAGTGCTGTCACACCTCCTTCAGCTCCCCAAGAGCTGCTTCCTACAGAGCCTGCTCTTGCTCCCATTCGATTCAGCGAGAGTGGGAGCAGCTCAGAGTCTACTCATAGAACAAGATTTTATTGCTGTCATGGTAATTAATGACTACTTACGCTGAGGCTTTAATGAGTACCTGCGCTTTTTTTTTTTTTTTGGTTTGTTTGTGAACTGGGTCATAAATAAGGAGTCCCAAACGATTTCCTGGATTTATAGTACAACAGGGACCTCTACAGGCATCTCCCTCTTTGGAGCACATCCTGCACGAGCAGCCACGCGGGGCTGCAGATGCCACCAGAGCTCTGCAAGCACAGACACCCAGAGTGCTGAGCTGTGCACAGACCTTCAAGCTGCTCACTGGTACCTTCAGGCCACCGAAACGACACCGTGAAATACGACCAATAACCACTGCATTTTCCCCGACTCCTCATTTTTCTATTTTTTTTTTTTTTTCCTACAGGCTGGATCCAGCTCCCCCAGTGCCAGGAAGCTGTGTGGTTCCACACCAGGAGATACTGAAACGAGCAGGGTTATTGAAGGCACTTCCTACAAAGGGCTGGAGTTGACCGAATACACTCTTCAGATTATTCATCTGCAAATTGTCTTATTTCAAGCACTTACATTTTGTCATGATACCTCTCTGAATAGCTCCAAAAGTTAAATCACAAACCAAAGAAATTGTATTTTGTACGACATGAATGCAGAGCTGAAATGGTTATTCAAAAAGAAACTCTTGCTCTTCGCCATCAAGCTTTCATTTTACCAAGACTGATCCCTCTTTCCAAACTACTAGAGTGTTACTGACCTACTAGAGAACCATTTCTTAAAAGAACTCAAAGGAGCAGAAGAGTGATCTATTGGCCACAGCACTATGAGCAGGCTGGAACAGTTTGGTGCCTCTCCTTCCTGTGCCTTTAATCCCTCCCTGGCTCAGTTCTGCCCAGCACTCCCTCCCCAAGCACTGCCCGGCTTCACAGGGATGTGCTAAAGGCAAATCCGTTAGGGACTGCGAGCTGCAGGGCTCATGGCAGCTATTCCAAACTTGATTATTAAATCCATTATTTTGCCAAGTTAGCTTTCTCTTTGTGGGATGCTTTTCCAGTTGCAGTGTATTCACAGACCAGAAATTAAATAAAATATATAATGGGTGTAAAGAATGACAAAGCTATAAAATTTTGCTGAGAGCCACATGATTTTTTGGGGTTTGAATTTTGTTTTGGTTTGTTTGAGTTTTTTTGCATGAAGTCCAGAGACACCAGCAAGTAACGAGTTTCACAGCTAGTTCTTAGGCCACAACCCAGTACCCAGACCACACGCTAGTTAGCCTTGTGTTAGCCACAGGAGGACAAATCAGTTTTTCACTTTTAATGTGCTTCACTAGAAGCAGCTGGGCTGCCAGGGTAAGTGGGGAGGACAGACACCCTGCTGTGTTACTATGCAAAACATACTCTTGGTTACGGAGAGTAAGAGAAAACCTTCTCTGGTGGCAAACTGTCCCTTACCTGCCTGCCTGCCTTGCCATCAGACCTCAAAGCCCTTCTTCAGGAGCCTCTGGCACTCCCTGCAGGTGCTGGCTGGCTATGGGACTAGTTGGGCCAGTGGCCTGGCTGCTCAGCTGGCTGAATCAGCCGTGTGCCACCACGGGCACCCCTGTTCATCAGGCAGGGAGGACAGGGATGCTGCGCGCTCCCAGCATCAGCCATCAGTACACTTCCTTACAGCTCCTGCCAAGATGAAAAACAGCATTTTGGAAGGACAGTCACTTCTCCACGGGCCTGCAGCTCACCATTTGAATAGACCTTGCTGGGATGGGGTACGCTGCCGGCCACCCACAGTGTTGAAACAGAAAATGGGTGTCGAATGCAGGGGAGGTGCTGGAGTCCCAGCCAAGCCTCAGCACCAAAGGACACCTGCAGATGCCAGCGAAGCAGGGAGAGGGCTGGGTGGCTTGAGGGCAACTAGGCTAGAGAGATGTGCTGCAGGAAAAGCTGGTGTGGTTCCACCAGCCGGGATCACACACAGGGCAAGTGCTCAGTCCATTAGAGGGGCAGATCCCGGTCTTCACCGTCTCTCTCTCAGCCCTGCCGAGCCAGTGCCCCAGCAAAGCTGACACAGGGCTGCCTAACAGTCACACAAACTCAGGGGCTCCTCTGGAAATGACAGTTTTTGGCACGTACAGCTAATAGGAAGCAGAAGCTTACGACTCTTAATTATGCCATTACAGAAGGAGTCTGAGCCTGATAAATGAGCCAGGAAAGACGATCCCCATCCTCTGACGGGCCAGTTCTGCAGGAAATTCAGCACTGTAAGCAGCACCACACCGCACTAGCCCAGTGGCATCTGTCACTTATCAAGGCAGGGCTCGGCGAGGCTGACTCCACGAAGCAATCTGAGGCAACGCAGGCTTCCTCAGCTGGGCCACTGCATCCAGCAGCAGCGTGATTCATTCACACAGCCATGCCTCAAACACAGCTTGGGCCTGACGAAATCCCTTAAAACTGCAATGACAACACTCTTCTCCCACATGGGCTACAGCCTGGAAACGCTGACTGATGGAGAAAGCTGCCATCTGCGTTGATGCCACCTGCCCTGGATGTCTAAGCAGCTGGTAGCCTGCTCCGAGGTTGTGCTTCAGCACCCAGGAAGCAAGGAGCCCGTTTCTGGAAGCCTCAATACCACTTGGAAAAAGAAAACTAAAATGAAGCAAAGACCTCCTTTCCCTTCCTTCTTCCCATCTTGGTATTTCCATTTTATTCTCACTCTGTCCTTACAAAGTCTCATTTTGCACAGCACAGACTCATCTGCTGTTTTACCTTCGAGCTTTTCCTTCGCTAGCAGAAAAATCTCACCAAACTTTCACTGGCAGCCCTTCCAAATGTGCCTTGGGCCAGAAAGCAAACTAGATAAAAATATTTTCACTGTTTAGTCCGCTGTTAAACTGAACTTAAAAAGGTTTTAAAGGTTTTAAATAAATCCTCCTTTTGAGTTATGGTTAATCAAACATTAAAAAAAAAAAAAAGGAGGTGACTGTGTGTTTCTATAGGCACAGGTGTCTCACTGCAATGAGTAAATACTTCTGAAGCAGCACTTGCATATCCTGCAAGGCAGCCGGCAGGTAAAACATATCAAAAAAGGCAGTTTTTGCTGGCAGGTATCAAAAAAGAGAGGACATGCAAATGGTTAAAGCCATATAAAATCCATCTCTCTCCGACAGCTTCCTTTGGACAACTGAAAGTCCAGTTCTCCTGCCCTTAGAACTCCTTTAACAAGGGCACGTACACCCTGAGCAAGTTGTGTCCCTGCGTGTGCCTGCTCCAAGACGCAGCCTCCGCGATGCCGGCAGGTCGGTACCCCATGAGCGAACACGACGCTCGCAATGTGTGTGCAGGAACAGTCAGCTCACTGTGGAGAAGGAAATTCACTCACAGGACAAAAGCTTTGAGGCTCTTCGTCCTTTGGCCTACTCAAATTTGCTCCATGACCAAGGAGAAAGATCTCTCCCCTGTGTTTTCAGAATGACATGCCTGTGTCTGATAGGTATTTCCGCTCAGACCGTCCAGTGTGTGCAGCAGGTGAAGGGTGGTCTGTGTGTGTCTGTGCAGATGTGCAGACCCTAATTCACATCTAACAGCACTCTCACTACACACGTGGGACACGGAAAACGTCAGGACAACTACCAAAAGCTGGCCTGAAAATCGTGAAAAGCAGAAGTTGCCTCTTAGTGGATACTAAGAAAAGGTCAGAAGAATGGAAAGGAGCAAACACAGAGATGTGAAGACTTAACTTGAGATGAAGGAAACAAAAAGGCTGGGAGTTGGAAAATCAGCTCGGTGGCTCTTACAAAACACTCATGTCAATGCAAAGAGGAAAGGACTGGTCTCTGTCTCCATCCAGCTCCTCACCAACAATCCTCTCTGTGTACGCACGGGTCGCTTGCTCCAGTCTGCTGCACAGGGACTCTGACCAAACACTGTGTGACATGTTGTTTCATTTATTGGTATCAAATGGAGAGCCAAGATGGCTCAGCTACTGACCAGGATGCCCCTGTGCGAGAAGCCCACTGAACTTCAGGCCACTCGAGTGCCAAATGTACATTTACCCTTTCATACACATTTCAGCATTGTCATTGTAGTCTCACAAATACACAGGTCTCTTTTCAACAAAAGCCATGCATTCTGTTGTGAAAATTGACTCGCATAACAAAGAAATGGAGCTTTCCAGCAGGGCACCTAAGTTTAGGAGCCTGTATCACCCCATGAAATTGCAAAGTACCTAACTGCCTTTTTCTCGCAGGTGGTTAAGCACAGGAGATGCGTCTACGACGTGTAATGGCTGAAATGAAAATCTCTTAGAGCCATCTCCAGTCTCATCAGCACTGGCACATACTCCAACTGGCAGTGAGAAGTCACAGTGCCACCCTCTTCAGAACCATTCTTCTTCCCTTTTCCTTGAACAAATTCTTTTTACTTCTGTGATTCTTCACAGACAAGATGAAGAAAAGCAAGCATCTGGTACGTAAGGTGTTTGTCCAGGGTGGAACAAAATCCCTGTAGTCCCTTCTTTCTTATTTGAGTGGTGACATTGTGCACATAATGTGAGAACAGAATAAAAAGAGCGTTTCCTGGGCAAAACTATACTGAAGTTTCATAACAAAATTCCAGCTCCACCAGCAAATGAAGTCTTGTGCTGAAATCACATTGCGGCAAGGTAATGTTCTGCCTGAAGTTCTGTGAATCTGATGATGTCAGGGAACAGTAGAGTTCTTTGTCAGGAGCACACTCAATAATCCATTTTGAGAAACATGTCCCATTCCTTGCTTAGGGACACAGGAAGAACTCGCCATGCCCAGAGGTGCCATGGTCTAATTTTCCAGGAATTGCTTACTCTCTATTCCTAAGTTCACGTAAGCTTTTGAGAACCATCCATTTTCAGTCCAAAAGCATTTTACGGTTTTGTCCTTTATGGAAACAGAAGCCTATGCTTTGCTGAGCACACTGAAGAGAACTGCTGTGCTGGAAGAGGGCTGTTTATCCATAAACACAGGCAGCAGATGCTGAAATTAGAACCCAAACGGTTTCTTGTCAGCACATGATGTTCAGAATACAACTCCGCTGCGAGACAGGTTGTGTTTTTCCTCCAGAGGAGAAAAAAGAAGAAGAAGAAAAAAAAAAAGACAGAAAAGACCAGAGCAGAACACTGTATTATGGCTTGAAATGAATGAAAACAGCTAAAACCAACCAGTCCTCCCCTCTGCAAATACCAACCACGGGAGAGTGCTGAGAGGGCTGCAAGTATCCTTAGCTGTTTGGACCTGCTCATCTGGCAGCCTTTACTGAAGAGGAAGTCTTTCTTCAGAAGCGGATGGAGCCCGGCGGTTCTGCAGTCCCTTTCATGTCCTCGCTCTGTCATTCCCTTTGTTTCACCTCAGCAGTGAGGCTGGGGTACCTGCCAGATGGAGCAGGGTGGCCTTCCCAGCAGAACTTCCTCTCCTTTACAGGCAAACTGGTAAGTGTCCCAATGCCAGCCCTTCACAACGCCGTCTCGCCCATGCAGACTTTGTACGGTGATTTCAATTTCCGGCATCTAAAATGGACAACAGCGTGTTATTTTAATCAGACAAATCTAAAACTACAGCAGTCTGAACAGAACCCAAATCTACCCGCATAACTAATGTAGGCAGCCCCAGTGAAAACCATGTTTCAGACAATTCCACCATTTCACCCAACTGGCAGATCAGAACGCACAGCTACAGTGTCAGCTCCTTCAAGATCACACCACAGATCAGTACCAGGCAAAACCACACTCCCAGTGCCCTCAAAACTCTGCGCAGTTTCTTCCTGCCCACTGCAATTCAGACAAATGGAATCAGAAGGTTATGTATCTCCCATACCTCTTTCTCACGTAGCAGTAGATGATAGCAAGTATCCCACTTGTCAGTATTCCCACACCAATTCCCACAGCAATGTAGCGTTCGTAAGAATTATGTGCATATGAGTTTAGTGTTAAGTGCTCACACCTCTCGCCATTGTAACCTGCAAGGCACCTACAAAATAAATATACACCGTGCAAAAATTATTCACAACTTCTTAGGCTCTGTATTTCTGAAACACATCCTGGTTTTCATCAGTTTTAACCCATTTAGAACAAGTCTAAATGAGGATGGACTGAATCTAGTGCTCGGTCAGCACTTCTTCACTCCACCAAGGCTACCAGTTGCCCCAGTTGATCTAGTTTAAAGCTAGCTCAAGTACTGCAGCCGCAGCAGCAAATGCAGCCCAAAAATACCCTCATCCTGGAGGGTGTGGATGAACAGCACTGTGCTCTGGTGATCCTTAGCTGCTATAATGTCTCCAAAGGCCAGAGCTGCCCAGCATGGACCCTCAAAAACGTTAAGGGCACCACAGTCCCAACTGGTGTGTAAGTAGTTGTGGAATAAGGGAGTTGCAGCTGACACCTTGGGAGATCCTTCTACCTTCATTGTGCCCACCGTGAAAATTTACTTATTCCTCTGCTACTGACTCCAGCACCAGTTGTGATTTGAGATGCCATCAAGGCAGTGACCTACAAAGCTGTGAATTTCCCTCTCCACTCGTTAGTACTACAGGAGCACAGCACCACTGCCTCGCTAACAGCCCTGAGCCACCACAGCACTCAATCCTCTGCCAAACTTTAAGCCTGCAAATACCCAACTGGCACTGGAAAGCTGCACTCTGCTGAAAATTACCCATTTACATTAATAATATGTAGCAGACCAAGAAACAATGCTACTGTTGTTATTTTCTATAAAGGATACTTATAAGCAGAATTCTTTACTTGCATATGGGTTTCCTCAGCTCGCTGTGGAACGCGCAGAGCCCGTTGATACAATAGCTGTGGTGTTCCTCCAGGCAGGTCTGCATAAGCTTCAGGAGCTTTGGCTGCTCTGTGTAGTCTACTGTGAAAGGGGAAAAAGTCATGTTATGTTTAGGAAAAAAACATCATTTGAATGCATTTTCAGAACTCAAGTTGAACAGATACTGCCTGCAGAAGACACTTAATTCGTAGATTTACTGTGATATCTCATGAGCAGATCCCAACACTACTAAGCAGACGGCTTTGAAGACGTCCCAGCATAGCTTTATAGAAAGCGCAAACTGTAAATAAATCACTCGCTCTTGAGAAGCATGTATAAAAGCCATGAAGACGTCCCAGCATAGCTTTATAGAAAGCACAAACTAAATAAACCACTCGCTCTTGAGAAGCGTGTATAGAAGCCACACTGTGATATCTCATGAGCAGATCCCAACACTACTAAGCAGACGGCTTTGAAGACGTCCCAGCATAGCTTTATAGAAAGCGCAAACTGTAAATAAATCACTCGCTCTTGAGAAGCATGTATAAAAGCCATTATGGGAGATTCATCCAGGGTAACATCAGCACTATCCAACCTGCAATCAATCACATCAACCGTCCCAGGAATATCAGGGGTTTAGGACTCAATGAGAGTACTGAATTATTCTCAGGATGCTTTGCATTTTGAATTCAAATTATTAGCTAATTCCTTTTAATTTTTCCCTACCACAAGACAAACTGCTGCATTTCTAACACTCCTGCTGCCAGCTCTGCAGCCACAAGTGAGCTCCCTCCATCCATTTTCCATTATGCTTGTAAGCACCCAAGACAGCTCAGATGCTCTTCCCGTGCAAAAGTATGGTCCACAACTACTAAGTTTCTGAACTTGCACAAAATTATATGTGTCTAGGCCAGTAAGCACGCTTCTGCTTGGAAAGCACAGAAAATGGCTACCTGATTCCCAACACGGCGGGTCAAATGGGAATAAAGGAGAAGTCCAAACTGTCCTTGGGGACCTCGTGCCAATGCTACATACCGACAGAAGAGCTCAGGAGCGAGGCACCCTGCTGTGTGAAGGAGTGAAGAAGCCTGCATCAATGTGTACCATGGAGCAGGGGTGCGGCAAGCCAAGAGAAAGCACAAAAGCTTCACCATCAAAGCAAGTATCTGTTTGAACCGGTCTCTCTACGCAGTTACAGGAATCACTGGTGGGGTGGGGTGTCCAAGCCATGTCTTACTATTTCAGGGGACTGCTGTAGTGATGGCTGAAGGTGATTTCCTCATCGAGCGTATGTCAACACCAGCTTTCAGTTATGACCACAAGAAAAATAACATCATGCAGGAAGGTGACAAGGTCTGCTCGGAGTGACTAAACAATGGTACAAGCAAGCAGAAACCTTCCTTTCTGACTAAGTGCTGAATCAAGGTCTGGAGATATTACACTGATGGAACCCTTGTCATAGATGTAAGCCTCCAGCTGTCCTATGGGCAGCTCGAGATCCCACGACACATTTTTCAGGAGTAGCACCACCAACCCCCTAAACTCCCCATCCAATTTGAGTCATTTAATGGCAGGAAGTCCCCGTGTGCTCAACTAAGCAATTTTTTCCTTTGGCCTTCATGCAGCTTCATGGCAGAGATGACAAGCAATGGCACCCAGCTGCTCTGCTCTACGCCTGCACGTTAGAGCAATTCACAACGTCAGCTCTGAATCCTGTGGTTTGGACACCTAAGAGGCACCACACTATCACTGTTACTCAGATCAAACACCACCACTTTGAAAATAGTGCCCTCTAATACCTGACAGAGTAATCAGACTTCCAGCTTATCAGCAGACTATAGAACAAATAACAATTCAAGTCTGCTTGAAAAAGAACATGTTGGTTTACTACACTATCTCGGGAAAAGCTACAGAGGTAGGAAACCAGCTCTGGCTCTTTTCTGACTGGCTCCGAGAACGCTGCTGAGAAGCTCCAGGGACAGGCTTGTTGGCTAAGAGCACAGTCAGCACAGGACCAGGCCTTGCAGGGACAGACCTAAGGAAGAGAAGAAGAACTTGAGAAAGGCCAGACTTCAGGAAGAAAAGACAGATTTAATGACAAGGGGCGGATGATACTATTTCCCACAGAGGAGGACTGTACGATGCTCACTGCTGGGGAAAGCACAAAGGAAAACAAAGCACCTGGTAAACAGGGCGTAGGGCCCAGCGTGCCGAGGAGACCCAGGCTGCAGGAGCTCATTTCCACTGAGGCCACAGCTCTGCAGGGAAGAGTCTCAGAAAACAGGCAACGCTTATTTTCATGCTTCCCCTGTGCCTCTCCTCAAACGCTTTGGCACCAACTGTTCCAAGTAATCACCAGTTCAGCCCAAAGGGCGTTGAACAGTGCACTGTGAAACCACTAAACACAACCACTCAACAGGGCCCTTAAATGTGTGTTTTCTGCAGCCAAAAGTACTACTCTTCTACCGAGCCCTGAGAAGATGTTTGCTGAACAGGTTTCATACTTCACTTGTGTCTCTGCCATACACAGTAATAAATAAACAAACAAACAAACAGACAAGGAAGGTACAATCTCCACGCCAGAGGCATGAAATCCCCAGCCAACTCTTCTCAAACTTCCAGCAGAGGGATTCAGGCAGCCAGAGCATCCTTCCCCATTGACCCCACCGTGCCGAGAGGTGGCAGCCTCTCACCTGCCACCACCTGGAAGAATCCTCCCCCGGTGCAGGTCGGAAACCTCTTCCCTGAGAGCCTGCAAGTCACTACTCTCCTTAGAAGAAAGGTGAGCCCCCGGCAGGAGCCCAGAGCAGAAGCCTGCCTAGAAAGCATTGCAGACAAATAATCTTGGCAACAAACGAACGCTGCTACACTCCTCCCTCACCAGGAGCAAGAGCTTTGTCCATTGTGGGTTGCAAGATGGGATCTTAAACAGACACACAAAAATTCTCAGCGCTAATTATTTTGACATTGCAAAAGTACAAACTACCTCTGAAAGAACGATGAGTCTAAAAAACAAAAAGAATTATTTTCTAACCCATCCCAGAGCATTATGCTAATTCATATCATATTATCCACCTAGATACTAAATAAGCTGTTGAATAAACACATCCATGTGCCCTTTCATGTCACGTGAGGGAAGAAAAGTACGCTGTGTAAGCACTTGACAGCTGCCTACAACTGAGTCATTCAAGCAGATACACTTGGCAAGATCTGACATGAAATCAAAACTACAGGTACTTGGAAGCCTGGGCATGCCAAAACCGACAGACCGGCAACAAAAAGAGTCAGCCACCGAGACCAGGCCAGCTCAGCCCTCGAGTATGGTGCGTTGGGGAGGAAAGTCACAAAGGGGAGGGAGGGAAGGGGTCAGCCCCAGGTCCAGGGCCTCCCTTTCCAGCTGCATGGAAGGAGCAGCTCATGGCCATGAAGGGATCTCATTTTTTCCCCAGTGAAACCACACCCTCCCCTACTCCCAGCTGCCCATTTTCCTATGAAGGCTCCCCTTCAGCCCAAACAGTGTCAGGGTTTCCTTATCCCTGCCATGCCAGCTCCCAGCCAGGCAGCATCTTCAGCCCCCTTCCCTCCCAGCTGACCACCCAGCCTGACAGTCCCCAGCCCCAGCCCGGTGACAAGTAAAGCCCATGTAACGCAAAATAAGGGAACAGGACATCATCTCATAAATAGGAGGCAAATGGACCGACCAGAAATTAATAGTTTTGCACAAACTGCACCTCAGTCCCCAGAGGACTCGCAATCCCACAAGAAACTGCCAGTTCCTCCAGTGATATGTAACCAGGAATTCATTTTCTTAGGATCCAGTATTACTGAACCTTGGTTATAAACCTTACTATAAATGTAACTTGCATAGGACTAGGTGCTACAAGAAACTTCAGAAAGACACAGCCATTTTTTTTGGTGACTTTTAAGCATTTCCTTTCAACCTTCTTTCTGGAAATGCTGTTTTCTAACTTTTCAGTGGCTTCATAAAAGGTCCACCACTTTTAATTACCCGTGTAAACATGTGTTTGTATGTTCCTGAATTTACTTCTTCCTTTGAGGGAAACACCCTCCCAACTAAAAGCACTGGTATCTAGTTGACTTGCAGAGCCACAGCTAGAGTAAAGGCAGATGGGACAATTACAGACGTGGCTGTGGCCCTCTAAATAAGCCTCTTATTTGTTCTCTTATTTGTTAAAACACGACCCGTAACTCCTGCTTTCTAGAAATAACACAAACAGGACACTTAACAGGTCACAAGGTATTTCTTCCTCACTATACTCCTGTTTGCTGTATGCAGCTCTGGAAGAACAGTGTCACAGACAAATCCACTGCACCGGACCACAGCGCTGCACTGCGAAACCAAACTGCTACAGTCAAAAATCAACATCTTCTTGACTTCACATACATATGTGTGCATATATATATTTTACATACATGTACATGAAACACACATGCATAATATATGTATGGACGAATGGATACCCTTACATATCTATAAGACTACCACCATGAGAAATTAGACAAAAGAAAAAAAACAACAAGCAAAGTTTGACTTGTTATGAGAAAAATAAAAAAAAACTTATGGACCTACTAAAGGAAGCTTGTAAGACATCCTGTGATGGCTTATAATTAAGAGAAGATGATTTGTATGCATGTTTATGTTCTTTTTAAAGTACAAAGACATTAATAAGTATCACAGTTAAAATCCTTTCCTCCTTTACTGACCTGCCAAAACCTCAGTTCCAGATTGTACAGTTCTCCAAAAGTAATGACATCATTAGCACCTGAAGTAACATCAAGAATGCAGCTTGCAGGATAAACACAGCGCTCTGGTCTCAGGTGTTGGCAGGGAAATAGCTTGAGTTCACATTTCAGTCAGAAAAGAGAAAGAAAGGAAAGAGAGCGGCAGTGCTCTGAAGAGGGCTGTGGAAGCTGTGATAGCCGAAAGCAGAACTGCAACAAAGAGAGAAACTACTGAGTAACAGCAACGAGAGGCATCACTTGGAGCTATGCTTCTGCTGTGCACAAAGATTCCCACTGCAGACAGCCAGAAACCATGCACTAGTTAAAAGTAACAGAACTGGCCATCAGAAAGGCAGATCATCTATCCCAATTAGCCTTAAAATACCTTCTTCAAATTAAACCTGACTTTGGATAAACGATCCTGTAGCTGAGCCTACCCCAGGTGAGTGGCAGCTGCTACTGCAGAAAGGTTTTTAACTCTCCATGAACAGAGCACCTCATCTCACAAATAAAACACAAAAAATTCAGTAGTGTCCAAGTGACCAGGAGCATTTTAGCAGCTATTATCATAATAGATTTTGTTGGGGTTTTTTGTTTTGGTTTTTTGTTTATTAAGCTCTAACTTAAAAACAGATACAAACAGAACAAAAAAAGAAATACCTTCAGCGTTGTTTTTGGTCCAATTATTCCATAAGTCTGTGCTGAGGGATGAAACAGTAACAGCTGACTCTTCACTCAGTGCCCCCATTGCTGTGTAATGCAAATAGATGCTTACTGTAACAGAAAAACTCAGTATATCTATTCAAGGTTCATTTCATCCAGAAAACATGTACCCACTTCATACAATTCTGATACGATGCAGCAATATAATAACTCCTTTACAATATTCTTGCCTCAAACTTTCTTTTCCCACAGCATAATTATGTTTGTAAGGAAATAAACTATTGCTTGCAAATTTCCAAAATACATATCCATGCTGTTCTCCACTCTATTATCTTATGCGATTTACGACACAGATACCTGTAACACACTACAGTGTTACACCTATTTACCAGTCTAAGCAGCTTCTTTTCAAAGAGTCTAAATGATACTCTATCAGTCAAAACTTCACCCAGGTTTTAAATTGCTGAAGTAATCCTGCTTTGCAATGCCTTTGCATGCTTCCCACCCCTGCCGCTTGTTTCAGAAAGAGTGAGCTATTGTTCAACAAAGCCCTGTACCTTGAAAAGCCTCCTCCAAACCTACCTTTCAGCAAAATATAGATGAGCATTCCAAATGCCATGGCAAGCAGCTGCTTTAACACCTCCTCAGCTCTTCTTTCCAGATGGCTCACTCGCTCTGCTTATCTGTGCTCCTGTGTTTTCTCTTGCACTTATATGCCACGAAGCGTCATCTGCTGTTCTCACCAATCAAAAAAAGGTGCATCTGGCAACAACCTCAAACCCCGGGGCAACCACACATTTATTTAGGAAACTGCTATTATCTAGCAATGGGATCAGATTTTCTTTTGAAACCCTGGTTTCCTATTACCTGTGGGCATAATTGTGCATGCAAAGATACAGTTTTGAAGAGAGAGCTGGAACCTGGCAGAGCAGATCAATGAAATACAGCAAAACACAAGTGAGCAAAATGAAAAGTGACGTTATTGTGAAAAGTGTGATCTTTCTTTCCCTTAGCAACATCGGTCTTGTGTTAATTCCAGAACAGCCAGCATGAGGATGCTGCTCTGGTGTTCAGGGCCCAGCCCCTGCTTTGCTCGTGTCCCTTCCTTGGTCCTCCCTGTACCTCAGCTCCCTGCCATCCAGAAGAGGAACTGGGAGAACTGCTGGTGCCGAGATTAGGAAGTGATCAGACACCAAGATAATGGACCATGTTCTCCATCAGTGACTGCCAGCAAGAGCCCTTTGATGACAGGCTCCAGCGAGCCCGAGGGGCATGCTAATCACTTTTCACCCAGCCTTCCCGTGCACATCTCTCTGCAGCAAGGCAGGCACCAGCCCTGCACTGGCCAGAGCTATGTGTGGGGCAGAAATCGAGGGCTGGCAAAACACAGGCACCAAGAAAACACAGACTGAAAGAGCAGGTAAGCTGTGGCTGCTCCATCAGTTGATCCCTTCGTTAGGCCCACCGCTGCACTGCCATAAAAGCCTATCGTTAACCTTCTCAAGGAACTGGGTGTGCATGAGAACAATCATACTTTTGACATAGAGTGTTTGTAGGTCTCCAAGACATACCTGTCACCCACATTTCTTAAACCACCCTCCACAGCCCCAAACAATGGCCAAATTCCTTGGTCACCAGCAGCTTGGAACAAGCAGGACTGGTCTCCCTGAAGGGTACTTACGCAGCCAGACATACGAGAGATCATCAGAAAGGCCCAGGTCAATAACCTACACACACATCGACAACCCGACTCTCTCTAAAGGAGAGCTACGCATTTCACCCCAGCAATAACTCGCGCTTTCTCAACCATGAGCTCCAAGCAACAAAAGCATTTCACAATTTTTATAATTTAAAACCAAAAATCTTCTGATAAATGCTGTAATAACTCCGGTCAGCTAAGTTCTCCCTCTACGCTGCGCTCTCCTCAGTGACCTGTAGGATTAAATCTAACCACTTCAGATGTTACGGGAAAAACACAAGCTCGTTAGGCACATTTTAATTATGGACTGCATTCCAGGAGGCTTTTCCCTTCCTTTGCTATCCAGAATTGCTGCATGCCTGCACACTGACCCAGTGCAGCTTGCGCACTCCCTGGGATCCACGGGAGTATTTGTGCCTACCTGGATAACCTCTGCCATCAGTCCCCAGCAGGGCTAAGTCTCATCAGCCTGGCTTTCAACACACGTCTACACAATGGCAGCTTAATCCGGCTTGAATCCGCGCAGTGGCTTCGTCATTAGGCAACGCAGCTGGGTGCGGCAGGCCTGGGAGAGGGCTCCGGAGGATGGGACTCTGCGTGCTTGGACCAGACCTGACCGGGTCTGGCACATGACCCTGCTTTTTGGGTCAGTAACAGGCCCTTCCCTCTGGATGCTCCTTCTGGAGGTTCTCCCAGCGGAGAAGGCTCTCACCGATGTGCCTGGCACCTCTGGAAATAGCATGTCCCTGAGTGAAACCTCCGTCTCGCTGGCTTTTGTGTAAGGCTAACCCATTCATCACAGGTGAAGAGAGAAAAAGCTTAAAGTGCACAATGAACTGCTTGCAGGACGTGAAAGAAGCAGGCTCCCTCAAGTGACGTAAGCAAAAAGCCATAAATTGTTATACTGACAAAAAAATGCAGATATGATTTAAGTTAAACCAAAGCAAACAAACATCAATCTGGAACAGCAATATAAACAGATGAAACAACGCAATGACCGGATATGCAAGAGACCTCCATTCCCTCCACTCTTCACACACAGATAAAAAAAGAAAATACACAACCACCCCCCAAACTGTATTAAAATTTTTCACCACGACTAACATGACAGTGAACAAGTTTTATTCCATCTTAGTCAATGATGGGTTGATCAGTCTAAGCATTATCTCCACAGGCACCTTCATCCTCCTAACATTCGTACTACTGCTGAAATTTAAACAGATAAGCAAGTGTCTGCATTATTGGCATTATATATTTAGTCATGATCCTGACCTCCTCTTCTGCAAACACTGCATTAAACACAACTCTCAGAAAGTCCATCACAAGGACAATCAGCAGAGCAGTGATGCTCCATCTTGTTTCTTCTATTGCAGTAAGCACATTTTTTTGTTTAATGGAAATAATATTTGGCCACAGTTTGTTTTTTTTCCTTCCCCTTTCAAGCAGCAAACACCCAAGGCTCTTGATGAAAATTAAAGTTATCCCAACTGAGACAAAAACATGAAGATAAAAGTCCAAACTGGCTCCCACTGGCTTCAGTGGGAATCAGGGTAGGCTCTTCATGCCAATATTACAGACACTCAGTTCAACTGCTCTGCTCCAACTTTTACATTGCATGAGAGTATTCTATATACATCTTTGTAACTAAAAGTTTTGGGAAAAGAAATGTACTGATCTTATTATCCCACACAGTCCTCTCTAAGCAGCAAAACACTGTAGCCAAGGATTCATAGGGCTGACTCCTACATCACAGACTGAATAAACCAAACCCTTCATGCAGTTTCAGAAAACAAAGAGAATAATTAAATGGCTGAAAATTCCAACACACACAGTAGTTTTACCTAAATTCTACCTAACTAAAGTCCAATCCAGCCCAGTCACCTTTTGTGGGATGAGGGTATTATGCACCAAAACATTTTGTCAAAGAAATCCACATGTGGAAATAAAAAAATTCTGGCCTCTATTCTAGCTACTTTTTCATGCATACACCTCTGGCATATGTTTAAGGTCAGCATTTCACCAGTGTTCAAGTTTACATGACTATTTTAAAACATGCCCTGAACATCTGTCTTCATGTCCATGTTACTGCCTGGCAGCTGAAACAAACATTTCAGTCCTTCACTCCTTTCAGATTGAACATTTTTGCTGCGATCTCTAAGTGTTTTAACAAAATAAATTCAAGATTTCAAACTACACCCGGAGTGCTTCACGACCTCAGAACCCAAACCATATTTTGAAAAGATATCTAGCATGCTGAAACTTAGTTTTTATACTGTTTGAAAGATGTGCTTAAAAGGTCTTGGTAACTGCACCCCATCCCCAGACACACAGGTATTGTTGTTATTCATGCTTCATTCTTCATTTTCACACACATAATTCACCACCACCAACATATCTGCATAGGCTGCATCCTCCAAATCATTTTTGCTCACAATAAGTCAGTAGGAGGTAAAACAAAGTATTTTAACATTTTGTAAACCATCAGGTTGACATGAAAAAATAAATACAATGTAGAAATAAATATCTTTGTAGTAAAAAATAAATGTTTTGTGTATCAATAAATAGAACAACTTGGATTCATCTTCGAAGGTAGCCCGCTTGCTCTAGTAAATGAGCTTTTTAGCAACTATGAGTGTGTTCTTCAGAAGCATTGCAACAGTCATAGGTCCTACCCCTCCCGGCACTGGAGTGATAAAGCCAGCCTTCTTCTTCACTTCTAAGAGAAAAGAGAAAAAGGTATTGACTAAGAATGTTTCCAAAAACTTTTATTTTTTCCTTCAATTGCTCACATATGCCTAACTGGCAATGAGCATAAAGGGCTGCGACTGGGCAAGCACTGGAGAATATGGGAGAAGTTAAGGCAGAAGTTGTATTACAGCCACGGCAGGGACAGGACACGGTCAGGACTGGGGCTGCAAGGTCTTTTTTCTTCATCTGAATATTATTAGGCAGGGGCTAGTTCTGGGGCTGGGTTTCACAACCTGTTTGAGCTGATCGACCTGCAGCAGGCTGCCCTGTCCTCACGGGAGCAACAGGCAGTCACAGGCCCTGTGGTCAGACACATGGTGCACCTTCAGTAGCCAGGGGACCTACAGAAGTGGGGATCTCATGCTGTAGGTAAAGAGATACCCCCTCTCTCCTCCCCCCAAACTGTGTGTGATGCAGGATACAGAGCAGGAGCCTGCTGAAACCATCCAAATCAACACCAGCAGAAGCTGTCACCCATTCAGCCTCTTTCCCCTGCTCCGGCTTGCAGCTTCCAACAAAGATATTCTACAATCAGAAAGGGGAACTTAAGAAAATGGCAGAGGGAGGAAGTACAGTTTCCTGGCAGATTCATTTTTGTGCTTTACAATACAAAGAACAAAACCTATTTTACCTTGAAGACAACTCTTATTTATCGTGGCAAAACTCCCATTGCAACTTCAGCCATAAACACTCCACTCCTCTAGAGAAGGCTTTTTTTTTTCCCTTCTTTTTTCCTCAAACCAGTAACACTCCACTCCTCCAGAGAAGGCTTTTTTTTTTCCCCTTCTTTTTTTCTCAAACCAGCGTCACTAGGGTGCCTATACTGAACTATGATTTGGAGGCACAAATCTTCCCGAAGTCTCATAAAGAAAGGAAACTCTTAGAGTTGAATTAGCTCCAACCACAAACCATGTCAGACTCTCCAAGGTCAGTACGCACCTTGAATGCTTGTGTTAAGTAAGAGGCAAATACGTACAGATATTTTTTAAGCATTTAACACCTGTCAGGTTAACCTCTTTGTAGGAGCAATTAATATAACGTAGCAATAAATCCTGACTTGATATTCTTATCTCCTGTTGCAAAATGCAAACAACTGGAATTGCAGGTTACTTGCAAAGGAATTACAAGCAACCGGCTGGGAACTCGTTGCATGACGAACTGTAATGAGCAGTTATTTGCTAATAATGGTTAGTCCAAACGGCACATTACTAACCTGATTACTACAGAGGTTTTTTTACTCAGGTGCAGCCACCATGAGAGGTTTTTTATTTGTTTGTTTGGGGTTTTTTTGCTTGCTTAGAAATAATTTCTTGAAAACTCACCCCCCACTTTTAAAAGCACAGTTTTTAAAAAGACAGAGACACATACCCTGGAGAAATCTGAGCAAGCCTAACTCTGACACGAGCACATGCATTTCCACTGAAGTCACTTCAGAACAGAATCTATACCTGGCTACGAGAAGAGCTCAATGGATGGAAAACTAGGCACCTTGATCTTGGAACAAAACAGATAAATACACTTAAAGCAGAGGCAAGGTATCTTGAACGCATGTGCTGCTTTACTGTTGAGAATAACAAGGTCTCACAAAAAGAAATATTAAAAGCGAATTTGAAAAGCTGCATATTGGGTTTTTTTTGGACAGAATATTCTTTGGATTTTAAAGGGGAGTAAGTGAAATAAAAAACCCCACTGCCTGAACTCCCCATGCCATAGGCCTAACAAAAGCAGCCACAGAAGTTAACAGCAAATACCTCACTGAACTGAAGAACAGAAGACTAAGCCTCATTGAGGACAGATGGCAATTACAACTGTGAGGGTTTTAACTCAGTTGACTGGCACCACCAGATACTGTTAAAATATTGGGAAAGGTAGACAAATTGCAGTGCATTTTTTCTTTTACATGTAAATTGTAACAAATTAAGATCTCATATGACAGTTATTCTTCATATTCTCAAACACAAATAATTTGTCTTTTTAATAGTTATACTATTTTGAACTACCTACCGTTTAAGATTGGTGTTTACGGTTAATACAGTTACTACAAATTTCCCAGATTAGTGTCATAATTATTGAAATGTACCCACATCTGAAGTAAACACAGTAATTAACATAGAAAATATCTTTGGCATTTTAAATTGAAATGTTTGTTTCCAAGGCAATGTTACATACCTCTTTTTGTGGTATTATTCAAACTACTCCTATCTTACTTACAAAGAGGTAGAACCCGCAACCGGACCGTGCCTTACCTAGGGAAAGCCTTCTCATGAGTATCACGTACAGCATTCATTGCCTCTGGTGTCAGGAGCCCTACTCAGCACCAAACACACAGCACACTGTTTTCACAGGTTGTTGGGGAATTTCTCTGCCCATACTCTATCATTATGGAAATCCCTGGGGGTCAGTGTGGCAGAAGACGTATTTCCTATCAGTTAGCATAAAACCACCCAGAGAGCTTATTCACAAGAGCTCATCCAGACTTTGAAACGCACAGCAGGTGCCTGTGTTGGGGAAACTACCATCTGATAAGTTCCCACTGTTAAGGGTAAATACAGATATGGTGAATGCAATTTTCCAAGACAAATACCAGCGACCAAAGGAGGAAAAGCAACCTGGCCCTCAAAAATGTAAATAGATTTTCCTTTCCTCGTGAAGTTCAGTAGGGCAAAGCCCAACTCTAAGATGGCACTTGAGTGTGACCCATCTCACGTCAGCAGGTAAGATGCTGCACTGTTGGTTCCTCCAGAAGGTCTTGTTTGTGCTCCTCAGCAAGAGCGTAACTTTCTCCCTGGCTGTAACTCCACTTTCTCAAGATGCCTGCTCTTCTCTCAGGCATCTCTCTGCCGATCTGGTACATGTTGGTATACAAATTAGGCGCCTATGGGGGAGGAGCTGCTCTTTTGCAGTTTCTGTAGAACCTTAAAATCTTCCTTTGATTCTTCAGAAGAAATGAAATGTAGATTGTTTCCTTGAAAAACAGGACCCACTGCTTTGGAAACAGCCCTTCATTCCTAGGTTCCTTTAAAGCTCAGGACATCAGACACCTAACAGGGTTAATCACACAAACCGCGGGCAAGTCTCAACCTGAAGGCAGTTCTGGGTCTTGTGCATCTGCATTAAGTGATGCAGAGTAACTCCTGCCTAAGCACTGCTTCCCCACAGCTTTATTACTCGCTGTAAAGCTCCCTGGGATCACTGCATCCCTGCAGCACCGCATGCGTGTGGATCACGTGCTCGGCAATCACGGCAGATATCCCACCTTCTGCTCTACAAATTCCAGGATTCTTCTCACCACGCACTGCGGGATTCCAACCAGCATCTATCCCATTTTGCACTGGTCCTTCTTT
This sequence comes from Calidris pugnax, assembly GCF_001431845.1. Taxonomy (NCBI): domain Eukaryota; kingdom Metazoa; phylum Chordata; class Aves; order Charadriiformes; family Scolopacidae; genus Calidris; species Calidris pugnax. Next base: position 1,138,356 of record NW_015090808.1, on the reverse strand, counting down.
TTGATATTATCTCTGTTTCTCTTACTGCAGCTATCTTAACAGCAATAGAAAAGAAAACAAAGGAATTATGGCCTAGTACTGTAATGCTCATAGTGCATACATCTCTCCTCCTCCAGTACCCTGAAAAGCCAAGCAACAGAGCCAACTGGGGCAGAAAAATCCAGTATGCAATTAGGCACAACAGCTTCTTTGCAATCAGCTAATTAACACAGACAGGTGGATGGGCTATTGCTGTGGCCTTGGGATAATGAACAACGGCAGCCAAAATTCAAGATATCCAAGATATCCAAGATTACTTAGACCCCTGCAGGACATACTCTTCTGCAGAGGAGTACCTAGACTTGGCCATCCAGCAGCTTAATGCCACCAGTAAGGAATCAGTCCATCTGGCCTCCTGGTGGTCACAGACTTTTGCAGAGCAGCAATACAGTGACCAGTTTACACAGACTGGACTTTTATTAATTGCAAATGAATGCCAGGTCTTCAAAATCAACTGAGAAATTAACTGAAGCTATTGTAAAAGCAGCAGGAACATCCACATGTTTGGAAGAGCTGCCCAGAGAGGTAATTTGGATAGGATTCAACAATCCAAAGAGGACCCTACAGCCTGGAAGGTAACACAATGAATGCAAAGCTTCACCAAGCAACTGTCAGAAGCAACTGCTGTCACAAAGCCTGGATTTCCTACAAACAGTAGTTAAAATACACCATTGCCATTAAGAAACTGGATTCAAAGATTATCGTGGTCAACCTCTTAAATTACATGAACAAATGTCAAGAAACTTGTTAGCTTGCCCGATCACTCTGTAGTCATTAGTCCTGCAGCTGATGAAGACCGGATACACTTCCCTGGTTTTCATTCAGCTGATTCTTTCATTTTGGTACACTTGGTCTATCCAGAAGCAATACCTGGTCCATTCTTCACCTTAACAGCATTCAACATAGTTTCCCTGCATGCACTATGTACAGTATCCTTCACCCAAAGGAAATTCATACTAGAGGCCCATCATCCTTCACCACATCCACCACTGGCCGAGGGAGCCTTTTCTGCTGTTCAGTACTGGGAACCCCTCCCTGCTCCTGGTGGCACCCATTTTCCAGAATCTCTTACATTGCTGAGACTGTGCACGACAGACGAGTGGGGAGAACAATTCTCATTGATATACCCTCCACCGACACAACTGTATCACCTATGAAAGCCTTACATAAAGGATTTCTTTTCTATATAGGCATCCAATAAAGACTCTAAAACCAGCATCACCATCTTCTTGTCAAAGATGTGGGAAGAATCATTCAAGTTCTCCACACTTTGGTTTCATGGGCATTTCCAGTTCCAGTTTCAAAGGTTAGCTACTACATTGGCGTGTTACTACCCTGCTCTACCAGTCACTCCTGGAAATGGTGCTCCACCCAAAAAAGCTCCAGTTAAATGCTCTGTGTAAGTTGTTGCTTTACTTCGTGTTCCTGGTCCTTGTAGACCTCCTCCCCCCTTAGCATTATTGCTGTGGCAACAAAAGCCCTATAAAACAGGGCCAAGCACACCCACACATGCATTACCCTGCTCATAGAAACATGTCTCCCTTTCTGTGACTGAAACTTGCTGCCCGAAAGCAACTGAAGTGGTGCTGGCAATAATCTAAGGATGCCACCACTTCTCCTCCCTGTCACTTCACCCTCCCTCTTGTGGTTCCTGGAAGCTACAAAAGGGCCCCTCCCTGGACCATACATTTTGACAAACTCTTAACATAAATGGGGTTATATAAATGGAAGTACGCACAGACAGTTTAAGATGTCCTAGCAAGATCAGGCTGGGTACCTCAGCACTTCACAGCTGACCTTCTCCACTGTGCTTTCCTCTCCTGCTCTTTTAGATGCTCAATAAACTATTCTTGACAAAAATGATAATAATAAATTCCTTTTTTGACGTGGACATAGTTTGGAACGTCAAAATAAAGAGGATGTATGGGGATGGGGCAAATCACAAATACTGGTTAAAGACAGTCCATAATACAGCCTGGGATTTTTACCCAAAATGAACAGTTAAGCCTCACAAGCCCAGAGGAACCCCAATGCCACTGCTACCAAGCCAGCCATTATAGCACCCATAAAAGCGATATGCACAGCTCTGACACTGTTAAATTTCTGTAAGTAAACTAAGCATTTTTCTTCCTCATTTACTGAGTTTAAGAGACAGCCAAAGCATTTTCCCTGGCTGCCCAGCCCTCAGCCCGCTGCAGGGAGCGCTGTCAAGGGCAAGGTGTCTGGCTGCAGGGGACTACACACAACTCTGCTGCCTGCAGCAGAAACGGACAGGACTCAAACAAATGCAGATTTTTAGAACGGATTTCAAAACTTCAAAACTCATTTTTTGAGCAGCTATCAAATTCTCTCGGCCAGTGGTAGGAATTCTTTCCTCCAGGCATTTCTGACATTGAATTCAACAACGAACAATATTAAAAAAAAAAGTTTTGAAATGGCATCCTTTTGTTGTTCAAGAGATAAAAATAAACTTTAGTGTCTAGCCTAGCCCCTAGAGATTAGAGTATGGCATCCAAGTATTGCTAGGATATGACAACTGAATCAAAACAGTTTCCACCCATCTAATAAACTTAATTTCCACTACGGGAGATTTTCAGTCAGATGACCTGGTGAAGTAAGCCATTCCCATCTATTCCTTATAAATCAAATTTAACCTCTGATTGCCCAGCTAAACCTCTGCTCTCCCCACAACCACATTTTTCTACTTAAAAAAGTGGCTGATGAGATAATAGATATTGGTGGGCTACATGATGTTCAAGAGGTGCTGTATATGATGCCAGCCATTTATGTACCTAGCCTTAAACTGCAAAAATCATTTTTACTTAAGCTTAAATATAAATTCAGTCAAGTGATCAAAGGGAGGAAAAGAATAACATTAGTTGCTACCTGAATACACTAGCTTGTTCCATTTCCTAACTGCCAAATCAAATACTGCACAAGGGTGATTTACTTTTTTAGTATTCAGAACTGTATACATTGGGATGGTTTCTTTTTTTTGTTAGAGATTTAGTGAAACTTTCACCGATACCAATGAACCAACAACAATTTCCCTTTGGCAATGTACAGTGAAATGCTACTTGCAACTGTAGTGGCATAATCCAAGTTGAAGTTCCTCCCTCTTTTTTGGATCTTCCCTCCCCCCAGGTAAAATCCTGAGAACAACCCACAGCAGACATGACGAGACATATACAGCGCATTGCTGAAACTCTGAATCACGGCCTTGCCATTGAATCTACACCTATATTACATTCAGAAGGTATCGTCTTTAAAGAAAAACAAACAAAGAGGATACAATTTCATGTTTCTTAAAGTTATAGCTTTTTTCCTCCCACAGCTGCTAACGCAAACAAAAAAATCCTGAAAACTCTCTCAACTTTAGTTCTGAAACCAGAAAATATAAGCTTTTACTTGTGACAGTGTAAGAAGGATAACAAAATAAACAAAAAAAAATCAAATGTATTTAAAGTATTTTTCTACTGGAGCTCTATTGTACACGTACAGTTACACATTCCAAATGCCTGCCGAGACAATCACTTGGCTACACTCGTGCGGGTAATTTCATTGACTTTAACAGACAGGTATCATGTATGATAAGTAAAAGAAGCAGGAACTAAGGGAGTGATGTAATTACAAATACATACAGCTGGCTAGAAACGTTTTGAATATAATTAAGCTTTGAGACATTATGCCAGCCAAGATGTTAATAACTGTGAAAAAAACCTGTGGGTGATTTTCATACTTATCAAAATAAGGAACTGTAGAGAACCATTAATAATGTGGGGAAATGCTGTCTAAGCTTCCCACACTCAACTCTGCCAATAAGCTTTAATTTTCAACTGCAACAATCCTGCTATTCCAGTCTGGAGCTCCTCCAGAGCAGAGATATTTAATCAAGTTACATTGTGAACTCGCTCTGCAACACATTAAACATAAAAAGATCAATATGTAACATGAATTTTTATGCGTTAGGCTTGCTTGGACCAAGATTTTCAACAGCTTAAGACGAACCCACGTTAAACTTTAGCATAAAGGATACTTCTAAAGCAGAATGAAGATTTTCACATACAAGTGTAGAGTGAGAGCACAAAAGGAAGCTTGAGCAGGTGTGGTATAATAATTTTTGGTAGGAACAGTGGGAGACCCTGCACTTGCGAAACAGCAGAAACTGTTTTCATTGCTTACTCTTGAAACACTTCACAGACTCACAAAGGATTAAAGAAACCTGGGGACAAGAGCCTTCTGCAACCTCACTGCTCTAACAGCTCATCTGCATCTCTTAAAGGTTGCTAGGATGTGTAATCAAAAGTAACACTTCCTCTCTTAAATAACATACCACTTCTTAAGGGCAGATATACAAACATAAAGCTTGTTTTCTCATTTAAGTAAATTAGAAAAAAATCCTGCAAGCGTTATCTCATTTGAGACACTGGCTATTCCAAGTGTTTATCATGAATGAATCCCCCAAACTTAATATTTTTATCCAACAGGTTCATATAAAGAGTGATTCACTGACCTTCAAAGTCCACATCCCCAACTAATTTGGTCTTTCCTGTAAGAGGATCGTGGATATGGTTGATGCCTACGTCAATCACAGCTGCACCTTCTTTTACCATATCAGTTGTAATCAACTTTGGGATACCTGGAATCATCAAGGTATATTTGATTAATATGGCGAGGTAGTCTCAGGTCATCAGTTTCACATTATATCAAGGGGTGTACACACACGTGTATGTATGCACAAAACCGAAGGTTATTCTTTCACTTGGTCTTGATACATCACACTCAGAAAACAAATTATTCCTCAGTTTCACAGTGTCTGTAATTATAAAAAGAAAAGGTGATATTTGTTCATTTTGACTAAATATTCTTAGCTAAACCGGCGGTCACACAGTCACCAACCTCAGTGAAGGAGGCTGATCACAAACCTTGCTGATTTGTGGCAGTAAGTCCTTTCCATAGCATTTCCAAAGGAAGGCTGGATGATAAAGATGTTCTGTGAGCTACAAGAAACTGTGTGTATTGTCAGGGGGCTGCTGATCCAGAAGCGTTGTCAACTGCTGAAGCAAGCTGTGTATGTTACCTCCACAGCATTTTCTTGAATCTTTCTCTTTGTAACACCTGTATTGGATATGTGTTACTCTTGACTTCTCCGATTTCTCATATACTGTACTTGTTAGCTGCATGACATTTCAAGCAGTCACTTAAATAATCAACATGAACTGCATGAAATACCACTGCTACAAAAAAACCCCCACCAAAATATATATGCTAGCATGGTGAGCAAATCTGTCTTATCCTGCTTTCTTATTTTAGATTCCTGTCATTCGTAAGCAATAGATAGACAACAAGAAAAAATAAAATGGACAGCTTGGATTTAGCCATCATAAACAGCATCAGCTCAATCTGTGGAATAGAAGCAACTGCCTTTCAAGTAAAACTTTCTCCACCTGATCTTCTCATGAGCGAGCAAGAAAAACATACTAGATAGAAATCCAGCTGGGTGATTGTACCCAGGCAAGAGGCTCCACTGGTACTTTATCAAAACAAAATGGTGTGCAGAAGGAGCACCACAAGGGCCAGGTGTTTGTTTACAATGTCAATGGCACGATGGTAGGGATCAGTTATTATCTACAAGTGGCATAAGGCTCAGATGGCACAAAACTGGAAGGAACTTTAAAGAGATTAGCTTAGATTTCAAGTGCCACCGGAAAAAAGGAACAAAGGATCAAAACGCATTTGACCTTGAACAGAAGAAGGAAAGACACCACATTTACATACACTTAATTACCCCTCATAAAGGCAAGACAGCAAACAACTGGTAAGGCAGTGATTTTTTAGAAAAAGAATTTGAGATTAGATCCGCTAAACACAAACTGACATAATTGTGCTACTGCAAGACACACACAGTGTCCTGACCTTTCACAGGGGAGCTTCAACAAAACACCTTGTCCTGCTATTTATAGCAAATTGGGAGACCCCCCCGGCTTGACCAAGGAGGGCCTGGTCTCAGTGTCCCCAGGTTTGATTTTTTTGCTATTAAAAAACCCCAGCTAACACAGCGATGTGACAAGCCATCTCAGCTCTATCATAGGCACCATATTTCTTCAGTGCAGTTAAATGTAAAGCATCTTGATATTCATCATGAAGATGTTCAACAGTCAGTACCGAGAAAACCTAAAAGGTCACTTCAGGTTCCAGACTAAGAGCTGAGTCAATGGCTCTATGTTTCCAGTCAGCAGAGCTGAGCTATCTATATACATAGCAAGAGACATCAAAACAGTTATTTAGGTATTGAAGCAACTGAAGTACAAAAGCGACAACTGAATTACAGACAAAATCTGACCTGGGTCCTACTGAAGGGGAGGGGGGCAAACCACCATTTTCTAAGGCAGTAGTCCTGGACAAGTTAATGTCTTCCTCTTTGTGAGGATCACTGCTGCACGGGATTTCAAACTGCAGGTAGCACCACACATGTACTTTGAGGAGCTCAATCTCACCCAGCTACCCCAGTGTGCTGAAGCTAGAGGTGAGACTTCTATGGGACGCCAACAGAATGACAGAATTCAGCTCCACTCAGTGCACAGGAAGACCTCCCCTTTCAAGAACAGCAGCTCAGTAGGATCCCACTTTGCAGAGAGCAGTTTTAATTACAGGCAAGGCCATCTTAGAACAAACATACTAGTGCTGCTTCACAAACAGCAGCATCATGTGTGACCAGACATCTGAAAGTTTACACCTGGAGAGTCACAACAAATGAAGCATCTCCTGGAATGTTAAGGCAAAGCAGTATCTGAGACCAAAGTCACTGCGTGCTATCAGAGAGCCAAGAATACACATTATCTGCATTAGCATATTATACCTTAATTGTAACAGCAGCAACCTCTTCTCTGTATTCACTTTAAATGACTTTCTAGATTTCTTTCCTACCATGCAACCTGCAACTTTGAGTGACAGGGAATTCCAACTTTAGAATTACAGTTCCCCTTGCTTCTTGAGCAATTCCCCCCAGTTCTACATTCTGTGAGCAATGTTGATCCTAGTAACAGAGTATCTCCAAGGGGGGAGTTTAAGCTCCCCTCTCCCCACCAAAGCAGCTTTTTCTCAGGTGGAGAGATGAAAAAAAGTGGGAAAGAAAGCAAATCCCTACGGTTTGAGACTGTAGATTTATTGGATGCAAGCCCTGGTATACAAGGGCTTTGGCTTCATTTAAAGTGCTGGATCACAGCCAGTTAATCATTTAGATACAGGCAATACAAGAACCTTCTTTGCTCTCCATTTCTCACTCCCCCATAGGACACAAGCTTGAAACTCTGCTTCTGATGTTGAGCAAGCCAAGACCTCAAATTCTTTCCTATGCCATTTGATAACATCTGGCTGCATCTACTTCATCGCAGCCTTATGCAATCAGCTGCAAGCTGGCTGGTAATTGGATAATGCCTCAGCCTTATGGGGGTAAATGATCTGGGTGCGATAGGAATGGAAGCATATTAACGGAAGCTGCACAGTTACACCCTTTGTAAAATGGTTTGATAATAGGCCAAATACTTAATAGCAACAAATAAACTAACCCCCAAACCAAATGAGCAGATCTATTTACTCAAGCCTGCTTTACATACCGAGTAGGAAGAGATAAGCATTCGAGCAGCTATTCCTAAAATGCACTGACTGAAGAATGTGGGAAAATCTTTCATCGGTAATTTTTGTAGAAAACAATGAATCACATTTTAAACAACAGAGAAACAAAGCTACCTAATCCCGGTCGGTAATTTTTGTAGAAAACAATGAATCACAACAGAGAAACAAAGCTACCTAATCCCAGCTTAGGCACAAGGACTGTAAAATAGCCAACTCCCGAGAGAGCTAGCCAGCCACTATCTGAATAAAAGGGTCTGACAAATCAGCAGTTCCTATACAAGAGGACCACAGATCATGCCCCGAGGGGCAACAACAGAGAAACAAAGCTACCTAATCCCGGTTTAGGCACAAGGACTGTAAAATAGCCAACTCCCGAGAGAGCTAGCCAGCCACTATCTGAATAAAAGGGTCTGACAAATCAGCAGTTCCTATACAAGAGGACCACAGATCATGCCCTGAGGGGCAGCACAAGTAGTCCCAGAAGAATTTCACCTGGCATTTGGCACCCCTGCTCCTTCTCCTCTTTACCCCTCTCCAAAGCTAGCAGGCAGAAGAGTCTTTTCTCTCCAGGCAGACTGGAAAGCCAAGACAGCAGAAGCCTCCCTCACCACCCTGGGAGTACTGTGTGGCCATACATGCACCACACCTAAAGCTGCACTTTTTCTTCTACTACAGGCCCAGGCTAATGACAAAAAGAACAGACTCAGTGGGATGCCTGTATAGGCAGGGATAGCAGGCAAAGTAAGGAAAGGCTACGGTGGGATGTGAAGTGTTGCGTGTGCTTAGGAGAAAATATTATGCTTTGGCTAGAAATGCAAAAGCTGCGTGGTATGGAAAGAGTTTAGGAAGCTCCACCTGGCAGCAGAGACACAGATTTTAGGGAGGGGTAGGCTGGACAAGAGCAGCATTGTTGGAACTTATGATGCAAGGAGTTGGGAGGGAATGAGAGGGAAGGAATAAGCTGCATGGATAGTTACAACCCAAGTAAGCAGGAAAACTGGGGTCCCAAGGCTGGGAGCGAATGAGAGAAAACATATGAAGATGGGTATTCTCAAACTCAAGAGTAAAACCAGAAGCACCTGATTTGAAGCAATAGGAAAGCCATGAATGCAAGTGAACAGGAAACTCCTCAGAGACAGGGTACCACATCAGAATGAACAGACTCACTGCAACAAGCCACCAAACCAGGAGCCAGAACACAGATGCTCTTCTAAAAGTACTACGTGGTAAGAGGAGAATGAGAATAGGGATCTTGCTCCTACCTGAAGACACACACCAAAAGCTGTTTTCCATTTGCATATCTTATGACAGCTGCTGTTTCTACCTGGCAGGGTAGAAGTTAGCTTTTTTGCAACACTCACTGAACAGGTCGCACATTTCTGGGGACTGTGTGATCCCAAAGGTACAATGTGCACTGTTCTCAAGTAACAAGGGGATCCTTGGAGGGATTCCACCTTTCTGAAGTGTAATCTTCCCCAGAGCATCCACTGGGGCAGGGCTGCACACTGTTTGCACAATCTAGCCCTAGTTTTTTCATCATTCCAAGTATATGTCATGTTGTGTAATGAGTGTTGTATCATGCTCCTCTTACAAATGACAAAGGGAAAATAATGTGAAGAGCAAACACAGCTGAATTGCTACTGAACCGTTTAACTACAAGCATAAGTGATGACAAACTGTGTTCAGCATAAAAATCGGAAGTGATGATTAAATTGGAAGTAGTGAATTTGGATGAAAAGTTACTAGTTTATTTCCAATTAGCGCACATATTATTACTTTTCATTCACAGCGCGCGAATTCTGGTCAGGCCCACAGCTGAGTAACCACATGTGGGACAAGTGGGCTGTTTCTTGTTGCTGACCTAGCATGAGAAAGAGATAGTGCAGTTAAGCCCTGAAGCAAAGGACATCTCATTTCAACAGGAAGTGATGAGCTTTAGACAAGTATCTATCTGTCTTCGTCTAGAAAATAAGTTAGCAAGACTTTGCTCTTGAGGATGAGGAAGAGGGAGGAAGGGAGCAGAAAAGACATAATTCTCTTGTTGTCCTCCAAAACGATATGAGAGGAGGAGGAGGATATTCTCAGCTGTGGGGGAACCAGAATTTTACCAAGTTTTTTAGTAAGTTGGAGTGTTTGGTTTTGTTTTTTTAAATTAATTTATATTTCTATTTATAATACCTGTAAACAAAACCCAGAGGTCGCTCAGAAGCAGTTCTGCTTGTTTCTTTGTTCTAGGCTAGTCAAACTGCAAGTATTTCACTCTACAGTGCTTTAAGAATACAGACTCTAATCTTCCTCCAGGCAATTACCATTCTCTCCCTCTTTACTCGATAATTTTAAAAGAAAAAAATAAAATAAAAATCCAGCCATTAATAATGTATGTTATCAAAACTACCCGACAATTTGGCAAGGTTGCCCTTAATTCTAACAGCAAGGGAATGATACCATTGTTTTATGAATGCAGCCTCCAGCTGATTTACAGAAACCTTTCTGTCAAAATTTAATGACTCATGATTTTTGCACTGCAGAGAGAACGTTTTAATTTACATAATTATACCTGTATAAACTATGCACTGACTGGTTCCCAATCTTGAGTTCACTCTAAAGTCTCCCTAAGGGAAAGGTGTCACATGTGACGAGAAACAGTTTATGAGTCTGCAAATGTGAAGGGCAAGAACAAAGAGCCAAACCACTTGCCCTTCTTACAACAAGGAATCCTACTGACTGCAACGCTCTCAGCAAGCACAAGCACCGATTATTGGGTGAAATGTGAAAGAGCCAGTGGTGCCACCAACAAAGTTTACTTTTTAAGTTTTAAACACCATGATTGGAGTATTAACAGCAACCAGTATTACCTGCAGCTACTATTACAATGTCAGCGAGTTGTGTATGGATCTTGAGCTGCTCTTTCGGTGTGTATCTGTGAGTAATGGTCACTGTAGCATCACCTGAAATGAGATTATCAATTAATTGCCACATATAAAATGCTTGTATAGCATTTACTTTGAGGTGCAGAGGACTTACTTTGATACATTAACAGCAGTACAGATCATGAGCAGATTTGTCTCGCGATGCATCATTTAGGCAGAACGCTCACAGCACTTGCTGCTCACACATAGGAAAGAAAGCTTACTCTTAAACTTACTCCTGAATCAGCTGCATTACGCTGAGTGGAATTACACAGGACAAACCCAGCATGGAATCCTGTGGCTACCTGATTAAGCACAATTTGTACAGTGTGCCACAGGACTCAGTTGTTTGTCACAAACTAAAGCGTCGAGTACAAGATCACCACGTTCAGATCTCTGTGCTCAATCCTGTTTATTGTTCACCTGTCTTGAAGCTCCCCAGATGCCTCCCTTGACATTGCTGTATAGACAGGAAGGAAGTTGACAGTCTTCCCTGTACCTGTGACCTAACTCCATAACAGCATTTCCTTTGAATCAAAGTTTAGTCTTTGGCCCATGTTTTTGACAGATTTTGAGTGCTCAAGGAATAATCGGTAATACAAGTTCAGCAAAGGGGCACTTTTCTTACTGATATTCCCCCTCTCAAGAATTAACACAGTTGATAACCTGGCCAACAACTGGAGATGACAACTGCAGCTCTTCTCTTTGTAGAGCCTGATATCGTAGGGAATAAGACTTGTACCTATGGCAACAAGGATGCCAAGGGCCTTTGCTTAGAAACCCTGCTGATCAATAACAGCATGCAAGGGCCAGAGAGCAAAACCCCTCTCTTGACTGGAACAGTACCAGGTTTCATCAAGGAGAGGCATTCTTGAACACAATCAACAACAGCACCAGTATTAACAAAATTCCAATTGGATGGAGCTGAGAATGTTTGTTACCATAACCACTTAAGGGATCAATACATCCAGTGCATATATATTTTTCCACACACTCAAAGCATTCCAAGTCATCATTTTATGTAGCTTAAGTGCAACAACAGGAATGGAAAAGACTGGACAAACAGGTGCTCAAATTTTTGCAGGTGTCCTACCATCTCTTGTATCTCCCAATAAAAGAAAAACAACTGAACTCTTACATCACACCAGAGTAGGAAGTGCTTGAAGTTCTCACAAACGGAAGCACACATCCTTATGGGCAAACTCAAAAGCTATGGGGCCTGCTCCTGCACGTATCCACGTTGCTTGGCAAGAAGCTACAAATAAACCCTCCTAGTAAGACATGAAAAACCTTGTGCTGTTTGATGGAGATGCTGAGGAGCAGCCACTACACACAAAGTGAATTGTCACGGGGACAGGGACTGAAGGGACTGATGGTAATGCATCCAATAGCAAGCACAGTGATCCCTCAAGGACTGCCCAAGAAAACAGCAAAGATAACAGCTATCAAAGGAGACTCCTCCCAACACTCTCCCTGTCAACTATTTGTACTGCACAAGTGTTCAGGTGTTACATCCCTTCGTCTCCACCTTCCACTCATCAGAGACTCTTAAGCCACATTACGAACCATTAAACTAAAAGTTTTTGCCATCTCAGATGTTAACACCACATCTGCTTCCTCTGGAATGTGTCTGACTGATCTAATCTGTGCCTCCAATCTCATTAACTCTCTTCCTAAGGATCTCATCTTCAACACGTCTGTGCTCTGACTTCTGTGCTCTTTCCCCTCACCTTTGATCCCTCTTCTCCTTCAGTCTCTACAGCGCATATCTCTCCTCAAAGAGAAGAGGATCAAGACAGTTTCAGATAATGAGAACAGAAAAGTACAGATGTGCACAAGCAATTCCATGAAAGAAGGGGAATTTCCAGCAGTTACAAGTCTTTCACCAACTTTCTACAAGTTCCCATGAATTTAAGTGCAAAACTTGCCTTGCCCAAAATCACAATCATTACTTCCAAAAATATATACATAATGAGATTCTTTTGATCTCTTATCATGTGCCCAACAGATAGGCTGAGAAAAACAATGGATAAAATTCAAAGTTACAAATATTCACACCTTCTGAGAAAGATTTTAGTGAAGAACGTGTCTGTAGTCAGCTCCTGAAACCAAGTAACTGCTCTCACTATCAAAAAGAAAAGGAGAGAAAAGAAGGGGAAAAAACCCAACCCCAAACTCCCTACCTTCAGAATAGCAGTCCAGAAGCCTACAGACACAGATGAAAGGGTAGCTTTTCCATTTATTTGTGATCATGCCAAAAAAGAAAACAAACAACTATTTTTACACTGTTATTTCTGCTGAAAGAAGAGGAATACATCTAGCAATTAAGATTCCATATGATACCACTGAGACAATTCACTAGCTTATAAAATAGAGACAGTCTCTTGACCTGTCTACACAAAACACATTTGTTTTGTAAAGTTCAGTTTTCCAATCTGATCAGATATTGCCACCTGCAGGACATGATGGTTTCTACACAAAACATCACAGATGAAGACAGATCCCAGCTTTTCAGTTTTCTTTATAATCTGTAAATAAAAATAACAACTAAAACCTAGAATAAAAAGAAATAATAGTATCACACCTCTCTCCTTGCATCACTTCTCAATAAAAGTTATTTAATCAAACCAGCCCAATTGCTGATAAAACCCTATGCTCACTGATAACCTGAGAAAATTTTTTCACCCCTTAACTGTAGGTCTTGTCTGGTCCCCATGCCCCTGAAAAAAAAAAGAAAAAAAAAGAAAAAAGCTTCCACTTAATTTCCACTGACAGGTTTAAGTTGTTCAAAATATGCTCTTAAGAAGAAAGCCTGCCTTTTTTTGGTAAGAAATAAAATTAGCAACTCTGACATGTAATTTTCAACTCCAAAACCCACTTCATCTAGAAACTTAGCTGACTTGCTAAAGCTACCTCATCTCATACCCTGACAGACGTCTCTGATCACAACGAACAAGTTTTGCCCTGCTATTAGCCAATACAAAAACAGGTGGAAAGTATTAGTCCATCTAAGCTATAATTTTTATTATATTCACATTTCCAATCTTTTCTTGAACTCCACCTCCTTGATATCGTCGTACTTTTGCTTTACGCATTCTCTTTCACTGCCTATCTCAGCTTTATCTCAACTGCCTTCAGCTCCTTCTCTGCCATAATACATCCAGAAATTCTGATGACCACTGAGGTAAAGATAAAAGCAGCATCTAAACTGCCTTCCCCCCGATGCCATCCAGGCTAGCCTCTTGTTGCTCAGAGCAGAATCAGAAAAGAAAGATAACTGCAGAAGACCAACCAGAAGTTCAAGGACAGCCCAATCTGTGAGTCAGGAATGAAAACTACACTAGACTACACAACTATGAGAGTATTTATCACCATGTACACAACTAATATATACTTAATGCTAATTTATTGTGAAAGAAGTACAAATGTTCCTTTGTTTTCTCATTGACAGGTGCTTTATACTGTATAATGCCACTTGGCAAATTGGAAAAAAAAGAATAAGTACCTTAAAAATAAACCCATTTCTTCAATGAGTTAATTCAGTGTCACTGTTGGTAAGGGAATATTCGAACATTTTTCTGTCCCCACATAGAATACTTGACATACATAGCATCAGTGACAGCACCAGCAAACAGGGCTGCTGCTGAAGTAATACGTATTATGTCGGGAGTCAGAACACAGTCAGGTAGGCAGATGACCATGAAGCACAACAAAGTTCTTTCACAGGCCAAAAAATTCATGGCCAACCTCCAAAATGATACAAACACCCCCAAAAAACCAAGTCATACTACAGACAGTCAAATAAGAGCTAGAAGCCCAAGAATCAAGTGAAAAAAAAGCTGAGCCATGGATCCAACTAACTCAAAAGCTGAAAGCTATAAGACAGTGTTTAGTTACACCTAAAAAAACTTCCATTCAACTACGCTGGGTTTCGTAACAAGTTGCTGAAAGAATCACAGGTCACTAAGTCTCCCCATTTCCAACTGAGAAGCATGCAAGTAGTTTGCAACAGACCTCTGTGTTGTTTACAGTCTATTTCAAAAACTGAACTGCACTGCCAGTAGTATAACCTAATATTTGCAGCAAATGGCAGAAATGCTACTAATTTTCATGGGAATGGGGATGAGACCAGAACTATGCACTGATGGTAATTACAATTCAAACACTGAGAAAAGTTTCAAATAGCAACTTTCCCACAGAGACTGAATGGAAACACCAACTCTATGATTAGTAAGAAGCTTTTACTGTTTTATTATATTAATAACAGATTTCACTCCACTCCTATTACATATGCCTGGGATTAAACATTCATGTTTACCTCGTTTGTGCACACCACCATGGCAGTTTCCAACATCAAAATGAACTTGCAGAAGGACAGTACTCTATTTAAATCATATTTGTTTTTCTTTCTACAGCACAATTATAGGAGCACATGCATGCTTCTGTAATTAGAATTACTTAAAAATATTTCCATTACAACCCCCAATTTCCAGGGGCATATAAACTGCACTGCAGAAAAATCCCCCAGGCCAGCATGTACTATCATAGAGCTCACATGGAAAAGTTGGTGGTCATTTAGACATTTTCATAATAACCACCTAACTAACATATATATATGTGTATGTATGCATATATATATATCTGCGTGCACATGTATGCGTATGAAAAACTTGAAATTAATAGTAAGCATGAGCATCAGGCATAAAGCTATATTATTTATTACTTTGTATAAACATCACATGAACCTCTGTAGTTCTTTAAGGCCACACCATCAGGTAATACCCTCAACGTTCAGCGCTAACCATGTTTAAACAGTAGCTGTCTCAAATGGAAGACAAAATAATGGCATAACACCAGAAAAAGTTGACTCCAGAAACTGCTCTAGAGAGAATATGTCAGGAAATAGATTAGCAAGTTTATTTCCCTTCTCCAGTCACAAACACTGTACAAGAGACAAAAGCTTTCTCTTTTTATCTGAATCCTCTGGTCAGCTTTATTTTGATGATTTCACAAATGGATACTTTAGAATAACACTCATGGACTTACCTCCAGGCCTTTCATGCTCTCCATCAGTATGTAAAAGCATTGAAATAGGCATTCCAACATTCTTAGATCTTCCAGCTACAACAACATTTTTTCCAAATGTTTGTATTCCTTATAGAAGAAAAAAAAAAGGAATTTTTTTTTTCAAACAATTGTATTCCACTATTTTGATATACCTAAACCCTTCCTCTTAATCCCCAAGATATAATTATTTGCTGTTGTGGACCGATGACATCCACACAACTTGAAAAATGCACATGGCTGAACTTGAGGAATGAATCCACAAAACAACTTTCAGCTTTCACCTTAAAGAAACAAAACTGGCAACTCATTCAGGTTGTTTGATTCACCCTTTGGAGAGACTTAATTTCTCTTCTCTGACAACCAAGGGAAATGGAAGCCCTTATATCTACCAATAAGAACATGTATATTACACTAATAAAATGACAACTATTGAACACACATGCTTTCTTCTCCCCTTCTAGTACTGAATTAAATGTTCCCAGTTTTGTTCTTGTTCCTTCCCCTTCCACCACAGGAGCTTAGGCATTCAAATCTTGTATTTGATAAATAATCAGGAGTTCAGCAACATCACAGAAAATTCCTCACAACATTATCAAATGGAGAAAATAAGTTACCAAAGTTGTTTCACCAAGTATTCTACGTGGACTACTGTCTACACTTAATTAATAGTTCTGCTACTGGCAAAAGATCTCATCTATTTGGCACCTCCTCATTATTTAGATTAATCCTCTAAACGTTTGTTCTTCAATCTGCCCAATCCATTTAGATAACCTACGCCTTTTAACTCACACCTGACTTAATCCTTCATTCATCTCCTGAGATAAAAGAGTTTCAATACAGTTCAGCTTCTTACCTGTCCGTTTTATGATCTCCCACACGGCAGCAGCAGTGGCAGGTATGACAGAAGGCTGATCGAGACACAGACGTCCGATATTCAGGATATGGAACCCATCCACATCCTTCTCAGGTGCGATAGCGTTACAAACTGTCCGTTCATCTATGTGATCTAGGAAACACATTGCTTTCAAATTACAGCTCTTTCCTTTGTCAGGTGTCATCAATTCTATCTGAATCATTAACACAGAAAAACACACGAGTTTGGTCTAGCTGGGGTAATTATTATTACTCATTATGAATAAACTACACTCTCCCTCTAACGGCAGCAGTCACAGCTTCACCTTTTGAAGTCATCTACTAACACTTCAATGATTCAGTTTGTGACACTGCTAATACAACAGACTAAAATCAAAATACGAGAGGCTGATACTCAGCTGAGAATGACGACTTGGTAACTATAAAAATAAACATTTAAGCAAGACATTTCAGAGTCTCTTTTGTATTCTGGAAGTGTTAACTATCAAGTGACTCAAGAAAAAAAATAGGAAAAAACTTATTGTGCACGTTACCTGTTTGTAAGATCACAAAGGATACAAAACCTAAGTTTTAAACAAATGTATGGAAACCCTAAGCTGAAATAACTTTGCAGGTCTAGCTTTCATTTGCCTTTTTACAACAATACAACTGTTTTTAGTAATTTGCTAATCAGCAGGACTAAAACATATCCCACTTCATTGGAGAACTGTGAGAATGCACAAAATTGTTCGATATTGACGAGCTCAAAACACCAAGTATGCCTTAAATGACAATACCTGCACATAATTTATTATTATCTATTTGTACACAACATTTTTCATATGCACTATTGATATCAGATAGGTCTGCAACTGTTTAAAGCTTATACTGCATAAACATTGGTACTGATTAGGAAAAAAAATATGCAATGGCCAGTCCTACCTTCTCCTACCTCAGAGTTACAAACCCAAGGTTAAGACACTCCAGAGGAACAGCTCTACAAAACATCCCCACATGACCCAGAAAGCAAACTTGGTTTAATAAATGTATTTACTCAGTGGTAACCTCAGTCACAATTTTAGAATCAAAAATTGTTTGGGTTAGAAGGGACCTTTAAAAGGTTCTCTCCTCCAACCCCCCTGCCATGAGCAAGGATATCTTAGTCTTCACTGTTTAATAAGGACTCAAATTGCTTCTAGGATTACACCTCCAGCTTTTCCTTCACAGAGTGATTATTTTTGCACCTTTTATATAACGCTACAACACTCATTCTATGCTAGATTCTGTGACTGTGAGAACACATAACTTAATGTTCAATTCCATGAGCACAACAGGATGTTTAAAAAAGCCAAATAAAGAGAAATTAATGTTGATTACAAAATTCAGACATTCCAAGTAATTCATAGACATATATAGGATATATAGGCTGTTTGAATTTAGTAGTCAACTTGCTCTACTTAGGTATTTTTTGATTTTGCTCTAACAGGAGGAAGCTAATCAAAAGACATCACACACATTATAAAACAGGGTGATCTCTTGTTAAAAGATTTCCAATTAAAAAGAAACCCTAGAGTTAAACCAGACTGTTACAATTCACAATTTAATTCTCCATATTCTGATGGGAGGAAGTTTCCTTTTGAATGCTAATGAGAAAGGTCTGTGGAAATTAAGATGTTAAGTACATTGATGGAAGAGTCTCTTAGAATTCAAACTAGCCTAGTCCAGATTGAAGGCAACCATCACCTTATTTTTATGTTAACTTGGGGAATAAAAAAAAAGAAAAAAAAAAAAAAAAAAAGAAATTTGGAGTAACCTATTCAACAGTTTTTGCAAAAGATAACTTGTTAACCTTAGGCAAGTAAGTTGTTCATCAAACAAAAACTTGGCGGCTGTGCTTTTCCTTGTGCCTGGGATAGGACACAACACTGCTCTGACAAACACCTCCTCATTGCTAGCTGGCTGTAGCCTCCCAGAAATAAACAGAAAATAGATCCCTTCATGTAAAAGGGAAAGAGGTCATGCTTTACATGGATATTCTTTTTCCCCACCCAAAACTGGTTTGCAGAATTTCAGAGAAGGGTACATAGTACGGGGAAGAACCACAGCCACATAGCTGGGGACACACAGGCTGACGTGGGCCTGAGAAGAGAGGAGGTGGGCACCTTCCCTCCCTCACCAGAGACACTTCTAAAGCACTATCATGGGTGGGAGGTCCCCAAACCAACAAACAAAACCAATTCAAACTGTATAGACAGTTACTGTTACTTAGTCAGTAGATTTTATTTTCCTCAAGAAATGAATTTTCCTGGTTTGTTTCCACTCGACTGCAGGTAGCCTCATTCATTTCCAGAGGAAAAAAAACAATTGCTGAAGCAGGTGACTCTCAGTCTCACAGAACACACTTAGTCTCCTCTCAACTGACATTCACACAAACTTACTTGCTGTCATTACAAGCTACTCCCTGTGCCAGGTTCCTCACTGCACTCCTTTTACTTCTTAACCAAACTTGCCAGGCGACAGCAGGCATTGCTTGCCCACCTACTCTGCCTTGCACAGAGAAACTTATTTACACAACAAACAACATGTGCCTCTAATGTTGAGATACGAAAAATAAAAACTGGTTTTCAAAAGGGAAGACTGGTGAAAACAAAAACACAGCACAAAAGGGATTCAAAAACGTACCATACAATCAAAAAATACAGACACAGAGCAAGGAGAAAGCTGTTGAGCAGCAGCAATGAGCTCCCTGGAAATAATTTTGAGAGGCTCTATTGGGATGCTGCTATGATTTTAACACAGTTCCAAAGCAGGCCACACTTTTGCTGGCACAGTCTTTCACAACAGAGGGGCATCATGTTTCTACTCATTCATCTCATGCTTCTTTGCTGCTTATCACTAAGAAAAGTTTGAGTTTTTCATATTCTATCTCAAATAGACATCTACCATTTCATAGCCATCTTCCCGGCAATTTTAAAAAAGATACAGGAAACTCTCCGCAAAACCATTACCACATCAGAGGTGATGAACTCAAAAGGCGCACAGAAAGGAAGTTTTCCTCAGGCAAAGATGACAATCCTCAAAGTTAAGTTGCTCCAGCACAGAAGTGAAAGAGAACAAAGCTGGTTTCTGCTTCTATTTTTACCCCCGTGTTGATCAAAAGCCACACCTGTGGGGTTTTTTTTTACTGTGTTTTTTTGTTTACTGCAAAAAAACCAAAACCCCACACAACAACCTCAATTCTGGAATGAGCAGCCTTCACTGATAAAGTTTACACAACTTCTAGGCTTTGTCTCCTTCCATTACAATGCAAAGCAACAGAATTTTGGAAAATGAGCTAACAGCTTTCTGCCCTTCTGTTTCTGAAATTCTTTTGGGAGAAAAAGAATAATTCAGTGATCAGAGTTATATCTGACAGCAATTACAGAAAGAACTTCCTGAACATTTTTGGCTCATGATAACTTGCATATTTAACTTCACTACACAGACACAATATTAAGAAAGTTCTGCTATTGATCAAATTACTTTAAGGTTTTCACTAAGGCAAGCAACAGCCAGGCCTCAAACCAGCAAGTTTTACAGGGCAGAGAAAGGCTAATTAGTCTTCCTGTGGTTAGTGTGACCATAGTTCTTGAGAAGGATCTTCAACCAACTACTTTAGGGTTTAAACATGTCAGTGTACTAGCATCAGACATTTGAATCCACACAACTAGAATTACCCTCAGGGGTTTTATCTTTTCAAATGTTGAACAGGTTTAAATTCACTAACTATTCAAGGACTATGTATCAATAAAGGCAGACAGCTCAACAATAGACTGCAATGACTTTATTTCCTCCTCATAAAAAAATTTAATTTCTGCAAGAGGTACCTAACAATTTTACCCAGTACTCACACAAGTAAGACAGTGTCACATGTCACCTCCCAGTTCTGGGGAGCACAGCAGCAGATTGGGAGTCCAGTGGGTGAGTCTGTTTCCTTTGCTACACGCTTCAGACAGAAAGACTTCCATCTCTAAGCTGTCAGTGCTGCATTTTTTGCATGAATTCTCACTACTGAAATGAAAATTTGTTACATTACCTGTTTCCCCTAATCTCTTCTTATTGGGAGAGCTGTTTGTTCAAAGTAAACTGACCACATTCTATCAGCTCCCAGAATTCCCTACTTGGTGTCCAACATCAGTCTCCTGACTTGTGATATACTTCCACCTTGTGGCCAACTTATTTCAACAAGTGCCCGATTTCAGTTAGCTTTCATATCATGCGAAGCGCAGAACTTCCTAATCACAAATACTGGTATTTATTACAAAGCACAAACAAAACACTCAGCACCTGCCCCAATTTTTGCTGGTTTGTAGATATAAAGTGAAGGCAGTGAGAACTGCCTGAAAGTGAAGACCAAGACTAGGAATAAGAGTGGAAATTAAGAGGTTACCTAAAAACAAAGCTTCAGCTTCACCATCATCAGAGACACTTATAAGCAGTAACCCCTGGAGTCCCAGCTAGTGCTAGAATTCATGCCTATGCGTGCCAAAAAAAGAGCTCCTCCCCTTCAGAGCATACAATATATACGTATGATAAAAGACAACACTTGCAGACACAGAGCTAGGGGAAACCCAACATGCCAGTCAACTTATTACGACAACTCCAGTAATTTAGGTACCTCTCCATTAGGAAGCATATAACGGTTTAAGTAAATTGACTTCTGTAGATTTAGATGAAAATCGCAAGTTTTATCACTGCTAAAATACCATTTCAAACCCTTTTCTCTTACATTGACTGCAGGACAAAAGATGTCACCTACCTGGGAGAGGTAGCTGAACTAATAAACCACTAACTGTTGAATCCTTGTTGAGTTTTACCGTCATATCTAAGAGTTCTTCCTGAGAAATGTCTTTAGGCCTCAGTATGATCTCACTAGAAATGCCTGATAAAAACCAAAAAACAGAAGACACACATTAATATCAGGAAATTTATCTACGGACAGCTCGGTCGTTTCATCTAAAAATCTGTTCAATGCTTAACAACTGCCTTAAATAACCATGAATTACTTGCTAAACATTCTGCTTTTGCAGTCTGGTCTTTAATGCCGTATTTCTAGATGTCAAGTACAATCTTACAGCAAAACATACAGAAAAAATTAAATAAATCTACAGTTGGACACAGTATCTCCGAAATTAAAAAACAGTTTAGAAATATTTGGAAAATAAACCATGCAGTTTCACTGATAGCAACAACACTGAAGTTCCCTGTTTAGGCTATGATACTCTTTCAGTTGCAGATGAGATGTTGTAGTGACTGGGCTTTATCCCAGGTAATCAGTCACTTTGCTTTACTGTTTGATTTCATTATGTCTGAAATTTTGCCCTTAATTTTCAGAGCTGTGAAGCCTTGGGTTTGGACTGGCTTGTCTGGCTCTACTGGGGACTGAAAGCATGAAGATGGACATTATGAAGAAAAAGGCTCTTCTCAACATCTTCCTGTGAAACTGGTTACTTAAACACTATTCCCATCAATGCCAGGGTAGTAGGTTTTGCTATCACAGTTGGAGGCAAGCTGAAAAATCCACACATAAAAGAAGAAATGTAACGTGTACTTGAGAAGGCAAGCTCTTAAGCAAATATTTCACATTCAAAAAATAATTGAAGTGTCTTGCAGAAACAACTAAAAACTGACTTAATTTATCTCTGATTATGTTTATTCACCAAGCCTCTCAAAGTCAGTAAAGACACTTAACTGTCAGAAAACTTCCAGAGAACATCAGAGAAGATGAGGAAGAAAACAGTGCAAAATTAAATTAAGATACAAAGGGGGTTCCCCCCCCTTTTTAATTTTTAAATAACCGTATCCTGTGCTTACCAAAAAAGCATTTATATCATGTAACACATACCTACAGCTGCAGCTGCTTTTATCTTGTTTCTGACATAGATATGACTAGCTGGATTGTCTCCTACTAATATGACCGTGAGATGAGGTCTCTTGTTTCCACAGGATATCCATGATTCTACATCCCTTTGAACTTCTTTCAAAACTTGTTTAGCAAGCTTTGTCCCTGAGATAATGGTTGCTTCATCACTATAAAGACAAAAAGATACACGATATTTAGGTCTAAAAATTTCATAAACAAGACACTTTTAAGCGTTTGATCTACCGTGTTAAATACTTGCAAATGCTTCGATTAGTGAATTTGCTATTATTTCAAATACTATTTGAAAGACACTAACACACTACAAATCCACCCGAGAAAGAAGTGTTTCCCCGCTCTCTTACTAGAAGAGCAGGAATGTGCCATCAGTGCGTACAGAAGAGGAGCTCACCTGCCTCGTCCCACCTTCCCAACACACGTAGCCAGCCAGGCTGAACATACCTATGAACTCCTGCATTTGGGAACAGAACATGAGAACACTCTTGAACCCTTAAGTTTTTCAGTTTTAAGGAATTTTTACCCACCTGCCTCCCCAAATTTCCTTTAAAAATCTATTTGACATGGGATTATTCACACTATTCTTTTGTACATGCCTAGATGATACTATTTCTCCTATAAGGCAGTGGTGACTAACTCATCAGCTTCTGTCAAGCCCTCCCCACTTTTATTCCTTCAATTCCCTGTCCTTCCAGTAACTTCACTCTGTCCTCAACCAGCACTACAGCAGACAGACATCTTCCTTGGGTGAAGGGCCCACAACCATTGCCCTACCCATGTAGAAAAGCAGTGGAAAACTGAAAAAGTCTTAAGCCTTGAACTTGCCCCAGAACTCTTCAGCCCCCTCTTTCCCTCTATCATTGCTGCGATCATCACCCCAGCCAAGGGTATGGAACCACGCACATATTCCACCAACCCACAACAAATAAGAAATCTCCAGCATGTAGAACTTTCAGAAGCTAAGATGTTAATTCCTTTTTTATCAGACAAGCAGCCTTTATACTAACTTCATTGCTTGGTGCTGGTGGTGCTTAGAGGGGAGAAAGCAGAAGAGACAGAAAGCTAGAGAGCAAGGAATTGTAGCACTGAACCGGTTTAAAACATGATACTCTGTAAGATTCAAAATCATAACTTTAAGCAGCCAAAAAGAGTAAGTTGCATTTTATTTATTTCAGAAATTTGTGCAGTTTCAATACTTCTTAGTAAATCTTCATGACCAAAGAATCTAAATGCACAAGAGTGAGGAAGGTAGGAGGGTAACAGCAGTAGTGACACCACCACCACACAGGACAGGAGAACCTCAATGAAGGCAAAGTACAAAGAAAAGAAATCTTCAGATAAAACTTTCAGCCTTTGCTTAGGAGATTGACTACAAGTGACAGAGCAACTGAAATTACCAAATAATCGGAAAACAGAGCATGAAAAGTTAGCCTTCTCAGTTACAGATGACAAACCTGCCAAGTTACAGATGCACCATTCTCTCTTTTAAGGAGGGAAAGAACAGCAAATCTTGTGACACTTGGGATTTCTGCCCCCAGCTCTAAAGCTTACTTACTGTAAA
Organism: Calidris pugnax; assembly: GCF_001431845.1. Lineage (NCBI taxonomy): Eukaryota > Metazoa > Chordata > Aves > Charadriiformes > Scolopacidae > Calidris > Calidris pugnax. Next base: position 1,114,376 of record NW_015090808.1, on the reverse strand, counting down.
TTTTACTTTGCCCCCTATCACCTGCTCATAGCTGATGACCACACTCAACCACCCATAGTTTACCAATATCAGTACAATGTCACTAATGCAAATGCACTTTTTTGCAACGTAGCTAACAATTTTTATAGTGGTTTAGAAACTAAGTGTCCCAGTTGTACGAGTCCCAAGCTACTAAAAGCACTCCAAATATCCACTAGGTTAACTCTGCATTGAAAAATGACATCACTGTAACCAAGCTGTTAATACTGCGACTGCAAGAACCAACCCTTAGGTCGAAATGTTTATCATTTCCATATACGTTTCCTAGCAGAAGTTTTCAAATAGATTTTAAAGCTTATGACACCATATATAGCAAATAGTTTGACCCTAATCAGTGAGTACCTAAATTTTTACAAGTCCAACATCAAAACCATGGGTAAAACAAACATTACATTTCTGAGAACATAAAGATGATTGTGTTCTTCTTTTACTCACTTATATATTCCACAATTAGCAGCTATTCATGCATTACCATTCTGCTGGTCTACTTTATTAAATAACTAAGAACATGAATAGTCAGTGTTTACACTTAACCATACACATTTCAGTTATTCAAATCAAAATCTCAACACCTCAATAGTTGGTACAAGTGAAGACTAGAAATATCCTAAAACAAATTATTTGATGATGATTTATTTCAGCTGGTCATTTTTACAGTGAGACAAGATACTGATTTTAATAAATTACATTTAATCACCCTAATTAATTACTTCATTCCTACCCCTAGTGTTTGGCTACTTCAACTTTTGTTGCTTGAACTTTGCTTGACACATAAAATAAGCAAAGTACTTGATGGTATTTTACCTCTATTTTCTAGGAAGATAGAAGTGTTCATTATTTCTCTTGATCATTATTAGTTCTAGTGGGTTTACAATTTCATCTAGAATTTTAAGGCAAGGGTACAAATTCAGTATATAGAAACATGCATTACCTATTATGTAACAGAAGTGTGATTTTAGTTCCAAAGAAAAACCTCCCTGGAAGAAAAAAAAAAAACAAAAACAAAACAACAAAATGACCCAGTAGACTAGAAAGATGTTTGTTTAGATAGTAAAAGAATAAAAGCTTGACAACCTGCTGCAGTAACCTTTCTTTTAGCCTGACTACCCCAAACCTCCGGAACTAAATCATTTCAACACTCTGCAAACACATATGCTTGAAGCTTAATGTCTATACGTACACAAACACTAAATAATGTTGATGTTTAATGTGTATTGAGTTAGTTTACCATGATGTAAGTAGTTCAAAGTCATTTGCAAAAACAATAAAGCATTCTGGCCTTACATTAACATTGGACTGGTTTTCAAAGTGCAAAGTCTGATCAGTTGGGTTTTTTTCTGTACATTGTTCTGGGGGATGAACGTGCCCACACCTAGAACAACAGTCATCAGGAAAAAAACCAAACCACCACGCTTTCTGAGATGGTCTAAAACCAGTTTTGCACTCTGTCTCTACTATACAAAACTTACACAATTGGAGTAAAATAACATATGATTAATGTTTTATTATATTAATAAGATACATATTTGTCTGTTTATCAGTGTACTCAAACATGAGAATTGTTTAACACTTCAACACATGGGAAAATATCAACACCATATTTATTCAGAGACATTTGTTTAAACTTTATAGACACTAGGATGGTAGAACATGAAGGATTTTAAAATATTACTCTAACAGCATATGGAAGAAATGCATAGTGGTGAGTTGTGAAACAAATTCTTTCCTCTTCTAGTCTTTAAGATGGAATAAAAATAAATCCTAGAAGCACAAGCAAACTACCAGGAGCATCATCCCACCCCTACCATACTTCATCCATTTCTTGAAAAGAACTCTTTGCCTAAATAAGATCATATTTGGAAACAGACAGCTGCTGCCAGCACTTCTGGAAAAGAAACCAATTTTCTCCACTTTCTAACTGCACCCAAAACACCACCACAGTCTTCTTGCCACTACCTTCCAAGTTACTAAAAGGAACTTGTTTAAATGCCAGGGGCTAAAAAGCAGAAACCATTCCTGGGTTTAGATGCAAATTCTAAAAATGAAACAAATGAGGTGGCAGTGTATTGTCATTTACCATTCCAAACGGAGAAGTTTCTCCTCTTTCCAAGATTATTCTGTCCTTCATGACTCCAGGCATTACCTTCCCAAAATTAAGAAAACAGTTGCGCTACCATCACTTTTTATGTGGCATAGCTGATTTATTTTCGTGAAGCATATTTCATCAAGAATCTACATTCTGCTACATGGTCACCATCTACTCATACCACATCTTTGAAGGCTCTGAATTTACTCAACAAGCATTAAAGCTTTGAGTGTTTCTCCAGATGTAGTATGTAAGGTGCTGAGAGTTTATTAGGGAAAGATGAAGCAGCAGCATACACCTACAACCTGCTGCACAAATATACTTAAATTCAGCTTGCCTGCCAATTCTAACAACCTTCTGAGCAACCAGTTTTAGCAAAACAAAGGTCACCTTGAAAACATCTGTGACTTTCTGAATACAACTCTCATTTGTCTTCTATGCATCAACTTGTATTTTCATATGTGAAATAAACATCAAGGAGAATACTTTTACTACAGCTCAGTGAATACTATCACATTTGTTATTTGGACCTTCAGAACTCTAACTCAGCAAAACCACCCAGTTATAAAATTAAATCTCAGAGAAAACAAAAAAACCCACAAGCTTTAAATATATAGCTAAAGAGAAAATTCCAATATCTTGCCATTCTCCTTAGCTGCACGATAATGCTCTTCAAAGTCTTTCATTCATATGTTAAAAATACTGCATATAAAACTTTCTCAAGTAAAGAAAATTTTTCATAACTGTCAAATATAAAAATAGCAAATGTTATAGTATATCAATGCTTCTTAGGTTTAGAATCTCAATAGTTTAAGTCCTTTGATAGAAGTATTATACAAGAACTACATGAAAAAAGTAAAGCATCAGCAGCAGAGGAGGGTTGCACTGCAGCAAGCTATTCAAGGCATCAAGAAGTGAGTTATTATTTTAAATTTTATTCACATGAAAAATTTGATCAGGTGTAGTAAGAGATTTAACACTTGTTCCTATGCCACCCTGTCCCACTATCATCCTACCCACTCATGGATGCTCTTATTCTGAACCCTGTGTGAGAACAATTCATGTACTTGCTCTTTCTTTTTAGCGCATCCAGTGACTCGCAGGTCGTTACAGAAACAAAGATGTCAACTGCTATTTTGGATCAACCTCTACAGTAAAAGCCCAAAATCATACAGGGCATCGCAATGGGACCTTCTCAATCCCACACATACCACCTGAAAGCCTCTGTAAAATCATTACTACAGGAGCATCTACTTTTCACAGAACTGGAAAAAACCAGTCACTAGCGGTGAAGAAGAGAAGGAGGCATGCACTATTCCAGAAATACAGCTATTTGTGCCAAACCCAGCAGAATCAAATCCTCTGTTATGCAGGATATGCCAGATACCTAGGAGGTCAGATGCTTATTTCAATTATCACAGTACGGCTTACTAATCCGTTCACACTTGAAAACACAAAGCAAAGACAATGCTTCCAGTGTAGGCTACTCGTGATCTGCGAAACCAAGCAACCTTTCAGGTCCGTATTTAAAAAAACTCCAGCATAAATTAAAAAAGAGCTTGGCTGAAACCCTCCCACTCACACCCAGGACCCGTGGTGGCCGTGGCTCAACACCAACATGAGAAGCTTGGTCCAGCCAGCACATTAAACGAAATACAAGGGGGTGACAATGCCAGACACTGGTCCTTGCTGTGTCGCAGTGTGTCCTGCTGGCCCAGGGACCTGGGCTTCCAGCTAGCTCTGGCACTGCTGCAGTGCTACTTGAGCATGACCACGTGGGCTTTAATTATTTTTATTTTAAAATTTGTAATATTTTTTAATTTTTTTTTTTGGGAACAAGGGAGCATGGCAGTATCACACCGCCTGCGTTGCTGGGCGCAGCGAGAGGCAGTGGGATGGCCTGTCACCATCACAGGTCCCTTCGTGCAGGCAGTAATATTCTTCAGCAAACACTAAAACACTCACCTACAACCCATCAGAGAAAACAATCACAGATGCCAAAAAAATTCATATACATGTTAATTCTGTGTAAAACAACTGAGAGGCTCGTTAAGGCAGCAAGAGCCACCAAACGTTTAAGCAGCAGACCCCTCAGGGGGAGCAGGGAGGAAGGCCAGCAGGGCCCCCTCATTCCACTGCACCCCTTAAACCCCACGGGCCGAGCACTGCCGGTGCCGCAGCTCTCCCTCCCTCTCTCCCGGTACCTCTGCCCGCTGCTCGGTCCCCGCGGAGCCCCCTTTTCCCGGGGGGAGAACCGCCGCCCGGCCGGGGCAGCCGCCCCTCAGGCGATGGCCGAGGGCGCCCAGCCCGCCCTGCCCTTCCCTTCCCTCAGGGCTGCCCGCCGCGCGCCCAGCGCCACCGTTACCCGGCGGCGCGCGGCCGGCCCGCCGCCCCTCAGGAGGAGGAGGAGGAGGGAGCATGAGGGATGAAGATGGCCCGAACGGCTCGGCGTACCTGGCGGCGCTGCGAGGGGAGCTGCTGGTGCTGTAGGCGGGCCGGGGCGCCGGGTGCGAGAGGGCTCGCCATCGCCTCAGCGGCGCCAAGCCCGGGCGCAGCACTGAGGAGGAAGAAAAGGCGGCCGCCGCCGCCATGTCGGTCCCGACGGACGGAAGCGCCGCCGCAACCGAGCGACGAGGGGAGGAGCCAGGGCAAGTAGCGGGCCCGGGGCCGGGCGCGGTGCTGAGGGCAGGGCGGAGCGGCCGGGCGCCGTGACAGGGACGGCGGGGCTGAGGGGAGGCGGGAATACACCGCCAGGGAAGGCACAGCTTTGGGCAAGCCATCACAGGGGGCTGGCAAACCGGGCCTGGGGCCAGCAACTTTGCGGGTCTGTGAGCTGAGAGGGCGAGCGGCACAACCCCCCCCTCTCCTCAGGCCGTGCCACCCCTCAGTGCTTCCAGGGCTTGGGGCAGGACCCGCTGCAGGTTGATGCCGTGAAAGACGAAATCAGGACTCAATAGTCGGGATGGCTATTAG
>NW_015090808.1:990130-1109268 GCF_001431845.1 Calidris pugnax | reverse complement strand
GCTGAGGGGAGGCGGGAATATACCGCCAGGGAAGGCACAGCTGTGGGCAAGCCATCACAGGGGGCTGGCAAACCGGGCCTGGGGCCAGCAACTTTGCGGGTCTGTGAGCTGAGAGGGCGAGCGGCACAACCCCCCCCTCTCCTCAGGCCGTGCCACCCCTCAGTGCTTCCAGGGCTTGGGGCAGGACCCGCTGCAGGTTGATGCCGTGAAAGACGAAATCAGGACTCAATAGTCGGGATGACTATTAAGCAGGTATTCTTTATTGCAGCGCTGGACGCACAGAGGATCGCTCCTCCAAATGTGCGTGCCACCTGAGACATTTCTCTTGAACTTATACAATGAAGTATTCCCTATTCATAAAGCGCCTATACATATATTCATAACCTGTCCCCGAAAGGGCAGTCTTTATTATAATGACTCTCTGCCTTTAATTCCTCCCAGCTGCTCATGCGCAGTGCTTCCTGGTGGTCGTGGGCCGGGGTCTTGGGATGAAGGCCGTATGTCTTCCTCGCTGTGCACTTTTCACCTTTTGGGATGATCGCCTTCTCAAGACAGCTGTGTTCCTTCTTTGAATCCCCTATCTCCCAGCAAGGTCGACATGACTGTTTTACTGCTTCAAGACATCCTTCCTTGTTTAAACATCCTTCCAGTAACTCATTAACATACCTTTGGGCCCCCCATAAAATAACATTGTGCTGGTCTCAGGATTATTCCCTACATGCCTGCCTTCCAGTTTTGTCCCTTATCGTAGCTCTGCAGGGGTTGCAGGCCCCTGTTCGTGGTCAGTCAGGCTACATTTGCTAAGTCATACCTGGCTTTATTCTTTAATTCAAAACAAACGGCGGTTCTGACATAGCATAGCCAAAGCATGCCAAAAGAGTAACAGAGACCTCACCCGCAACACTGCGCCTCCCGACAGTGGGAAAATTCCTGTATGAAGCTGGTGAAAGCTTTGAAAAGATGTGGCAAATCACTGAGGCTGCAGTCTCTGCTATGGTACTGGCAAATCAGTTCAGATCAGTTAGGTGTCTGTGTAAGGAATATGGCTCAGGTGCTTCCACAGACAATGTGTCTATTCTTTTTTAATGACCTTTCCTCCTAGAATCTTATTCCCTTCCAGTATTGTAGATATTAAGTGAATCTTCCCCTTTAGTTTGCCATCTCTTATTTTATAATAAAGTAGCAACACTAAACTTTACATACTATCTACCATGTCCATACTGCATTAATTATAAAGCTTTTTTTAAAAAGGAAAAGATTGGCACAGTTATATACGTTGCTCCTTACTCCTATGATTATTTCTTGTTACTATCCTGTTGGAGAAAAATGAGCATGTGAGGATATAAGACGTCCTGTGAAAATTTACAGTCCTGAACAGATAGTAGATCTTTAAGATAGATAGAACGAAAATCTAGGTGCTAATCTATCCTATGAAGGTTCTAAAAAAACCAAAGATTATGAATGTAAATTGAATATTTAAGCTCATTTATATAAAATCTAGTCATTTTTGGAATGCCTTTTTTTTTTTTTAGGACTGTCATATGGAACCATTATATGGTTCCATAAAAACAGAGATGTTCAAATACAGATAGACTAACACTTTATGTGGTGGTGGGAAAAAGTATTGCAAGAAATCCCAAAAAAGGGAGTCGGTTACTTGAAGGTAGTATATATAGATCACAAAGAATAGGCAAGATATTAAAAGAAAGAAAAAGCAAAGAGGATTAACAGAAAACAGGATGGGGAAATGAAAAAAAAAACAACAACAGTAGTCCTACAATTGGTATTACACCAAAGAGAATTCTGTCAAAAGTTCCTTTTTGTCTAGGGTGAAAAGGTTGTTCACTCACTTTTTTAATGCAAGGTTTGTATACTAGACTACAAAACTTTGAATTCCTATTGTTAAAATATTCCACAAACACAACATCCACCACATATTTATCTACCAAATTAGTACACTAGAAAATAGAGGTTGTATTATAAATGCTTTTGATAAATTTTGCTATGCAGTTGTGACTGAAGAATTGCTTTACCTCAATAGTACATCAGTTACAAAATGTTTGACCAATGTAAGCAAGCATGTTTTTTCAGGTAGTGATGCTGAACACAACAAGAAAAAAAAAGCTGTCTGTTATCTTTTACATCTTTTATGCAAATTCCCCTTTTGTACCTGTTGGTTTCCTGCTATTCATACTGACCCCTACAGACAAATAAAAATAGGTTTTCAGTAATGGAGGATGAATCCTCTTTTCTCGTCCTGAGTTAACTGCTTTGGTTTTAGATCCCATTTGAGTTTGGAACTTAAATATCACAACCTTAACAAAAATACCCAACACAACACCACAACATTTTAAATTAACTTTCACACCAATCAGTTTGCACCATCCTGGCAACCTCAGGTTTGACCTTGAAGCTACGTGTAGTAAAGCACATTTAAAAACATGCTATTGATATCAGTCATTCACACCAAAATAATATACTGCCTTTTCGTATCATTCCTGATAAATACTATCTTGGGCATTAAGAATCCCATCAACTTAAAATTAGTAATTAGTAAGATTATTTGTGTGTGAAAAGGAAGTCAAACATGGTTCAGTAAGAAGTGTTGTTCTCTCGTGAAAAACTGTATCAGGAAATGTTGCTTTACAAAAGATTTTATGAGTAATTTTTTTAAATATATATCTCATGGGAGAATATTATGTCTTTTTGTCTACTTCACTTTTTTTCTTTTCTATTTTGCCTTCCCAGCTGCTGGAGGGTGTACATTGTATGAGACAAAGAGGTTGAGAAGAGGGGTGAACCATACTGTATTTTGAATTCATAGTTTAAGGAAAAAATGAATCTTAGTTTAGGTGGAAAAAGTAGTTTGTGAAAATTTTAGTTTAAGAAAAAAAAATTGTTACCCTTGGGAAGCTTTGTATTTTAAGAAAATTAATTTGCTGGCCTTTTTTTACTTCCTAGCAGTCCCACCCTCACCCCACTTCTATTTTTGGACACCAGTATTGGGGATGAGCATAGTATTGGGGAGAAATAGGTTACTGTGTTTTAAGAAACCCTGCTCAAGATCCCATTATCTGGCACTTTCAGCTTTCTGTTTCTGCAGCAACAAACCGCGTATAAAACCTGGGCCCTGACAGCAGAATACCTGGCATTTTTGGAACGTGAGAAAAAGTGAGAGTCATGGCTATTGCTGCAGCTGGAAGAGATACTAAAGGAAAAGGAAGTGTTACCGATTCGCTTAACAGATGAATATTTTGCATTTTGGTCCAACGTCCCTCACCTTCTGTTCAGAAGTGCTGGTTCCCAAGGGAGAGAAGAAGGCAGCACGGAACATCACTGGGAGCCAGAAGGGTTTCCCTTCATCACAACGCTCCGGGTTGTGTCTGTGTGTGTGTGTCTCTTATTATGTGCCGTCGCTCTCTTAAAGCGCGCATCAATAATCCTTCAACTTTGACAAGGGCAAGTGTTTGCCCTCCCGGGTTTGCCCTGCCATGTGGGACACTGGCCACCAGGAGGCACTCATCCCACGCCTTGGGATGGCCTCCCACTGATTACTCCTGCTGCCGTCTTGCGCTAATTGGGAAGGCACAGGTCGGTTTGAATGTCACGACCATCATTAGCGATGGCCTTAACTACACCTATCGCGATGTAGTCAATATTCTGAAACGTAAAATAAGAGCCTCCAGTCGCTTCACTTGTTTTAATTTTTGTCAGTTAGGTTGACGGTTGGACAAGATGATCTTTAAGGTCCCTTCCAACCTAGAAGATTCTGTGATTCTGTGATTCTGTAATATCTTATTTTCCCCAGCTGGTGGTGGCAGGGAAATGGAGTCAAACAGGAGCACAAGTTCTCTGCGTCGTAGCTGTCAGCTGAAATAATAGAGAACACATATTAAATTGTTCTGTAGGAAATGAAAGAGAACTAGATCCAAGGTGGAAACTCATCTTTAGGATCTTGAAGAGAAATATAGACATCAAAGCCCAGGCAAACTTTTAAAAACTCTTTTCCTATGCTTTTCATAGAACTATTGGGAGTCCTCAGGCAACGCTGTCTGTCTAGAAAAATCCTGGCTCAAATACACCATTTTAAGGCACGAACTGAAGAAATAAATACCCAGATGAGTCTGTTTTAATGAGAGTTTTTAATCTCAGGGTTTTTTGCATCCCTCTCTACAGATGTCAAGGCAGTAAATCATTGCTCTCAAGAATGCTGAAGTTTATGGATAGATGCGTCTTTGATTAATAACTAGCATTTATTGTCTGGCATGGCCTGACTCTGAAATGTCTTCTTAAGTGAGCATGGTATTGGAAGCACTGATGGGAGTTAGGTAGATTATGGCTTTCAGTAACAGCGCATTCTATACCTACAGAGCTCCTAAATACCAAATGTGGTATTTTTTTCTCAGCCTTTCTCTAGCACAATTAAAATAAATTAAGTTTTTCCTTTTCTTTGCACCCTGTCTAAAGAACCTTACAGTGAAAGCAATAAAAAGTACCTTTTTATGTGAAAAAGGAAAATTCTAGCATTTGGCGTCAGATCGAATTTGGAGCAAAGGGGCTAGTATAATTTTTAAAAAGTAAACAAAATAAGACTCATTAACCACAGCAATAAACATTTATAATGCCTTTCACAAATATTATTGGATCCTTTAAATGTGTGTTTTCATGGAGAAACAAGGAAGTTACTTTGATTTGGTTTTAAATGAAACAACATTTTGTGTTATTACAAAATCGTTGGTAGGCAGTAATGACTGTTACTATTATTAGTAGTAACAAGCTCCAAATTCTGTAATATGTTTGTGTAAGTATGTAATATTTTGACTTTTTCATTGTTTTTCATTATTAGTCAAACAAACCAAGTAGTCTGTTGGAATTGCAAGGAATGTAAAATGTTACCTAAGTTTAAGCAGATTCTACTCAAACTATGTCATTTCCCAGTAAAGTTTAGATTAGTTGAATTTATAATAATCAGGTATATTTACTCTGCTATGACTCTTTTTGAATACCATGATTCATTACAGAATTCTGCACAAGTGGAAATGAGTTATCTAGTTGGCGCTTGAGCTCCTTGCTAGGAGTAAAACTGCAGGGAACATGGATTTTCAGCCTTGGGGAGCTTCTCTTGAGCCTGATTGACATATCTTAATTGCATTTATATTTTCTTTTAGGTTATTCTAAAATAATCATTAAGAATTATAAACATTGCCAAGACTTCTGGCATGTAATTTAACCACACATTACAAATTATGTCTGATAAAGGAATCTTCCTGTGGATCTTGTGCTAAAGCTTATTCCATTAAAAAAGAAAACCACAAATGAAAATTATTTTTCTGATAGCATATATCAGCAAAACATAAACCCAGCATTTTATGTTGCTTTTACTTTGGTATGCAGATACAATTAGTACTGCTGCTGAAGTCAACAGAAGATGTCTTTATGAGTTTAAAACAAAATAAATCTACACTGAAGATCCCAGCAAACCCATACTAGTTACCTTCAATCCTGTCACTTGCCAAACCATTCTTCAGCTGTCTTTGGTTTTGACAGATCTACTCACTAGATGACTATGCTTTTTGGTAAAACACTCATTTGTAGACAGTCACAGAAAGTAACTTAACTCTAGTTAATTTGTATAACTAAAAAGAACCTGGAAATTATATAAAGTCAAGCTGTGATTTTCAGTATCGTTTTCATGTTAAAAATTCAGAAAAGATGTATCGCCAACGTTCTCCATATGAGATTCTCGAAGTTCATTACATTTTATTGAAAACGTGCATTGTCCCACATCTTCCTGAAAATTATGTAGACTCCAAAATAGCTGTCATCTATGTATTACAGTTACTATTCCCTTATATATTGTCACAATTTCACCATCCTTCTTTGTGGGGAATTAGAGACATAGCAGCAGTCATGTACCCCTGGTGCAAAGTTCCCATCTCTTCATATCTGATGTCTGGGGTTATTTACAGCACAAAGACATTAGACAGCTGAAATTCCCTATCTTTCCATCACTGACGTTTTGTTCTGTTTTTTTTTTTTTTTTTTCTTTCAGGCAAGGACAGACGGTTCCTACCCAAGTTTTGCTTCTGGGGGCTGAAGAGGTGTTTCATTCTGAGCCAGTGGTGGAATACTGACGTTTATGGCTGAGGTGAGAAGCTGGTTGAACATAATGAGCAGAGCTGTAAAGGGCTGATAGTCCTGAGGAAAAGCTACAAATACCTTGGTGGGCTGGGAAAAGACAGGAGTAGATTTGTGTTAGTTTGCTCCGAGCACTCTTTGTTTTGGAAGACACTTTTCTGAGGTAGGTTGGTAAATTGGTATCTAGGATCTAAGGGATGTGGATGTGTCACTGTTGGAGAGCCGGTGTGCTGTCTAGGATCAGCAGGAGAATTACAGAAAAAATGCCTAAATGAATCTATGAAAAGGTGTAGTTGATCTTGGGTTTTGCCTCTTGGAGAGAAGGGCATGAGAGAAAACTTGCAGAGAAATGTCTCTAAATTATCTAGTTTGTTTGAACTGTAGAAAGGAAAAGAGTCCATTTTGCATGATGGTGTAGTAGTAAAAATCTAGTTTAATACCCTTACGATGAGGAGCGCGGTGTTGTTGGAAAGCAGAAGATGCTGGTCAAAATGAAAGTGCAAGTAGAACTAAGAAAATCTGCTATGTTACATGAACACAGCAAGCCTGTGTTCAATGAATTTCTCTGGATAAATCTCCTACATCAGTACATGACCTTTACTTCTGATGCCAGATGTTTCACACAGAAAGCCTGTGTGCTGTTTCTTTTTTGTGCAGAGCTGTTTCTGCGCAGCGCATAAGAACCTGCCTTTTATTTAGCCTGTCTGTGGAAATTCCTTGAAATACAGCACCTTCACTGACGATGTGTTCACCTACTTTATTCAAATAGTACTGCAAAAAAATCCCCCAAACCCTATAATAATTGTTGCTAGCTTGACAAGTGAGTTTCTGAGTGCACTCCTGTGTGGAAGAGGATAGTGAACTTGTATCCATGCAGCAAGACGATTGGCTGTGTCTTTGCTGAAGTAGGTGTTCCTCTATTTTCAATGCTAAATGGAGCATACTTTTCAAGAATTTTTCCTGGCTTCCTGCAGAGGTCATTGAAACAACTGACATGCTCTGCAGATGGTAATAGTAATCATCTTTGAGTACCCTTGTAGACTAAGCAATTTCTAATTTCTCTATGAAAGCATTCTGCTTCCACATTCTGCTGCTATGGAGATACAAAGCCATTTCCTAGCCATTCCTCTAAATATCTTATAAATGTTCCCAGTTCATCAGGTTTATTACAATACAGCACAAAGGCTATTATGCTAATCATGCAAAGCTGGAACTTTACATGGAGACTCTCTTTCCGGTTCCATTTTTTATGCCAAGAAAAATAGTTGCACAGTTTAAACCCAGTTTTAAATTGCAATGATAGGCTTGATGTGACTGTGTACATTTGACTAGCTATAGGCATTTATCTGAAGCTTGTAGGGGACCGTCAAGCCTAACTTTTTCATGCTTAGTGTTTTAAAAACTTCAAAGAACTGATGACAAAAAAGTCCTAAGTTCCATGAGGACATTAAAAACCGAAGGCTTTTGATGTGTCTTGTTTTACTAGCGTTGCTCGTTGGGCAATACACTTCCATGCTGAAAATTGGGTGGGAGGCAAAACTCCAGAGTTGCACAAGAAGATGTTTCGATTGCTGTTTTAGTAGATTAGCTTGCATCTGAAGAAAAACATGACATAGAGCAGGAGGGAAGAATTGTAGCAGTCTTCACTGATCCACAGTTTTCAAAACCAACAAATAAAATGGGCATCTATTCCAGGAGGTATATCACATCTTTCAACCCTTGAGGGAAACTGGTTGTTGTCAGTGTTTAAATCCCAGTCTTTGGTGTGCACCAAGCAGTGAAAGTGAAAATTCTGCTGTGGAGACTTGGGATTTTGCAGATATCTGCTGCTCTGGTCAAGTGAAGCCAGATGTAGCTCTCTCTGGAATCCACACTGTTCCCGAGACAGAGGTGTTGACACCAGACAATGTGCTGACAGTGGTTTCTGATAGACACTGTCCCCAGGAGGAAAGCCATTGTGTGTGCAGATGCACTAACCTCTGTTGAGTGGTGACCAGTGCAGGAAGGACTTTCTGGAGGTTGTGGAGAGGGAGAAGTAATTTCAGATCACCTGTAAATGGCAGGAAAGGAATGGCTGGGAGGGTAAGGGAAGAAAACGTGTCATACTATCTATCCACTGCCAAGGTCAGGGACAGAGGTTGCTTCCCTACAGTAATTCTGTAATGCCAGTGAAGGATTCAGGTTTTCATATACTGTAGTTTGCTCTCTTCTGGTTCATCAAAGAGTGCTTTGTTGTTGCAATGTGGTAAGACACCACCTATCCAAGTGGCTGTTTTCCACGAGAAAGATGAGAAGGGTGAGAGATAAATCCAACTTCTCTCAATAATGGTAGACTGCAGAGTGAAATACACATGACTTCCATAAGAACAGCCACTCCAGATGAGAACGAAGATCCAGCCTAGTTTCCTGTCCCAGATGGTAGCCAAAAACTTACTTTTAGGAAAGAAGACAAGAACAGACCAGGCACATGGCAGTAGTTTCCCAGAATTGCTTCTGTACTGCCAATGATTTGTGTTTCATGGGCTGCCTGACCTAGACAACAGCCTTTGGATTTTTGGCCATACGGCTGCACATTATCCATAGGAGACTCTTGTAAGTTCCTAATACTTACAACATCCTTCACTATGACTTAGCTACAGGTTATGTGTTTAACCACCTTCCTTTGGTTTCCAGCCTGTTCCCTGCAGCCAGGCAGCTGACTATTGCCTGTGCAATCCTGAGGCATTAACACACAAGAGATTAAATGTGGGTCACTTAGTATAATGGCTTTTGACTATAAATATCCTCATGTAGCAATTGCTCTAAGTAGGATGCACTTCCTTCTCCAGTCTCTTCTCCACCCTCTCTCCCTGGAGAGCCTTATTTGTCACTGTAACCTAAAGGGCTGGATTTTGGGCATTTCTGCCCCTCTCATGATTAACCAAGAGGCCATTCACACTTCTGATGTTGAAATATACGAACGGTACAGTGCTATTGACTTAACTGCTGCCTGTGTGTGAGGAAAGATTTGTGAGATGATGCATAAAACTTATGTCAGGATACTTTGTCACTGCTACAAACTTATAAAGTATGAATGTCAAGGATAAAGATGGTTGTAGAGGCAAAAGTTAGGAACATAATTCATGTTAGCATGTTCTTTTTTCTAAGTTTGAGTCTTGGTGTGAGGTGGAAAACAGAATTTTGGATTTTGTTTTTATTACAAGGGATGTTGACAAATTATTTGACTATTTTGACTGAAGTGACTGAATGTAAACATTTATGTGAATCTTTTATTTTGCTGTTTGTGGTTACTGGCTTGTGTGAGTGGAAATAATCCACTAAATACAGCAGGGAATTTGCTGTAGAGACTGGCTGAACTCCTTAAAGTCTGCTCCTGCCATACAAGGAAAGAGTTACCTGTACTATTAAGGCAAACCATGTGATTGGGAGCCATTTGTGGGCTTAAACATAAAGTGCTGGGGTTTTCAGAACTGAGATCAAACAACACTTAGAAATATGAACTGTAATGGTAAATTTGGGGCAAGGGTGTATACTGGGGTAGATGAACTAAATTCAGGGGAATTCATATTCATAAAGGTCAATAAGTTTGCATAAAAATACTGAACAGACACATTTACATGGGTGTGTGTTCTCTGTGTGGTTTAAAAATATTACTTGTGGAGAGAACGGTTTATAACATGAGCCATTTATATTAAATCCCTTCTGAGAATGAATTTGAAACATCCTGAAATATTACTGACCTAATTTGCACTGACTGACCACAGTGGGTATTTCCAAAAAACACAGGTATTGATCACCTAGACAATGTTCCGCTCCAGCCAGCTCTGCTCTAACTGGGTACACTTTTCTTGATATTGGAAAACTTGTTTGTTTCATTATCTGTGACTTTGACCATGAACATCTGTTCTCTGTTCACTGTGTGTGTATGGTACAGTTACACCAGTAACATGCAACAGCAACTTGGTCTTATTTAGAATAGCTACCCTATATGCTAATTAGGTAAGAATTCACCTTTGAATTTGATTTCTAATTTCCTGGCATATTGCAGAAAAAAAAATGTTCACGACACACTCATTAAGCAAATTATCAATTACAGTTGACCTCCAATTAGAAACTCCTGAAGATGGCTCCAGCCGTGTCGTTGCCCGGGGGTTTAGCTGGCATATCCATATTAGCCAGGGGGACAACGGTGCTGCCGTGCACCATGTTCCCACCTCAGCCTTCCAACCTCTGCCAGTCTTCTGGATCTCCAGAAACAGCTGAGGATGTCATTGCCCAATAGCTCTGCCAGCAGAAGGTATGGTAACTCTTATAATCTACTTCAGGTCACACTAGCAGTATTATTTTAAATCACTTTCTCCAGCCTTGCCAATGTTTCCGAAGTGGCAGGGCTCTGAAATGGGCTGGCAATTGCTAAATCCTTTCGGTTTCCCCTCGAGAAGGCAAGGGCAGACACAGCTGCACCACAAGGCAGTTCTAGCAGCGTAATTGTAGGGGCATAAGCCCTAACATGCAGACAAGCTTTTAACTAGAGGGCTTCCAGTAAGTGAGGTAGATGTGCTGACAGGAAAACAAACGCTCCTTGCGGATCTGCATTCTTCTCTGTGGCTTCTTGCAGTGCAGCTTTCCTGGGTAGCCTTTACTGGGATACAAGCAGTGCCGTGTTGGCACTGTCATGCTCCAGTGAAGCCCTCCATCATACATGCAACTTGCCCAGACAACACAGCGTTCCTTGTCTTAGACAGTTCCCAGTTTAAAATAAACTGTCTTGAGAAAAAGAATGCTTTTTAAAAAATCCGTTTTCACATTATAATTTGAGTTATATAGTTTTGTTCCTAAATGACTTAACTTTTTTTTTACTTCTTGAGAAAAAGAATGCTTTTTAAAAAATCTGTTTTCACGTTATAATTTGAGTTATATAGTATTGTTCCTAAATGACTTTTTTTTTACCATTCTGAATATAGATAAAACTTAATGTTTGCTGACATAGAAAAAAAGTCTTTTCCCCTTCCTTACACTGTTAAAACCTTAAGATTTTTTATGCCACTCTTTAATATATGTTTCAGCAATACAAAGGAAATCAATCTGAATTGCAGCTGCTTCAGCTGACCTGAATGTCAGGCAAAGGGTTTTAGACAGCTATAAAGATAAAAATAGTATTGGTATGATTTATTCTGCCCTATATGAACTTAGCCAGAAAGGAAATACATTCTTAGGTTCTGAAACCACAAGATACTTAAAACATAAATTTTTTGTCCCTGAATCTGAAGCATGCATTCCGTGTCAATACATCAGGCTTGAGCATCATATGCCGTGTCTTGTTCCTGGCTGTGTCTTTAGTGCATGGGGTGTCCTAGTCCACTTTGGGAAGGAATAAAAAGTTTGGTTTATTTGTTGTTTGTATTTGAGTTCTAAAAATATATTTCCAGGCTTTTAGTTTCCCTCTAGGTGCTCAGGCAGTAGATGATAACTGTTTTTCTAAGCTGTTAACCATTTTGTAGAATTTTGATGATTCTGATCCTCTTTGAATTTATACCCTTCAACAGAATTATCTAAAGCTTCAGACAGCAGCACCCTCAAATGCTGAGCCAACCTAAGATTTTCATGGTGCAATTAGTAAATATCCTTAAGTTTCAAAGAAGGTGAACTTCAATGTCCACATCTAATAGTGCTGTAAAAACATTCCTTCTCTGAAGGGATGCTTTGCTTGTCTGAACAGGGAAATGTGAAGGCGAACTAGAATGGTGTAACTGTAATTATAATAATTGTATTGGTATTACAATAGATGTGAAGACTCGCCTATTATTACCACTTGCAAAGTGGTAATAAACTGGGAAAAGTCATTCATATTTAAGAATAAGTGCCCTTGGCAAGTTTTACCACCAAATGCTACTCCGTATCTTAAACTCATAACTTATGAGCTCATTTAGCCACATAGATTCTACTGGCTTTCAGTCTGACTTGGGCATTGGCATGTTTACATCACTTCTGAAAATGACATTTACTCTAGGAAATGTGTATCTGAAATTACAATAATCTCTCGTCTTCATTCCTGGAGCCATCTCCTTGCTAGGTTGTGTTTTTTGCTAAGTAGGTTTTTAAGATGTGTCCGCTGTGATATTGTTCATTTCAATCTTTCTCGTTTTTTTACCAGGGGGATATGTGTGTGTGTGTGGTACTAGTACTATTTTTTTAAGATAAAACAACTCATCTGTCATTGAAAAGATGTGACTAAAACTTTCCATACATAAAAATCTTCCAGAATAAGCACAGAGACAATTTCATCTCAAAAATAATTTTTCTAAGAGCACGAAGAGAAAAGTAGAATATAAGGAGAGATGATAGTCAACCTTGATCATAATGTGCTACCCAGGTCCTGCCCAGTAGGGAGTTTAAGGTATAGAATGCCTTCCTGCCATTGCAATATACTATTATTCATGTGCCATGGAAGGAAAATGTTGCTAATAGTTGAGATGATGACTAGTAAATAGGGTGTGCCTTTGGAAAAACCCTGAAATGAAAAATTGCTATTGCACAGAAGTAGAGAGAACTGGTATTTTCCATAGTTTAGTAAGCTATTCATAGTAAATACTCATGAGTTCATCCACAGGACAAGTGCTTGGATACATGGCATTGATGAGGCAAAAGCGTCTGCAGGCTACGTTCATCTGTATGTAATTCTATTGGCAGCAATGGAGCGTCTTCTAGGTTGAACTTTTCTGTTTAATATCAGTGTAAATATGAAGTTTGAGAGCATTTTCTGAAGATGCCAGCGTAACTTTTCACACCTTGTGACTGAGATATGTCATGTCAGGTGGGGTGGGACAGAAAGTCATTGGCAATGTAGACAGATAATTTAAAAAAAATCCCCGTGAGATTTAAGGAATCTGAACTTGCAGTCTTTGCCATAGCACAGCTACTGAAGAAGAGCTCTAGGGAAGTCTTTTTTGTTAGCACCCACCCTTTAACTACCCAGCTTTCCTCCACAGGATCCGAATACAGGCTGATAGCGTAGAAAAGACTGTTCAAACCAGCAAAGGCCTATTGCTATTTTGTATGGAAAAGAGGGCTAAGCTACAGTTCTGGCACAAAACAAAAAGGGCAAGACTTTGCTATAGTGCAGTCCTACTGCTAGAAAACCTTGTTTGTCAAATTGAGTAAGAATTAAAATAAGAAGTTCAATAAGAACTGTTATTACCATTCCTTCCAGCTGGACAGTATGAAAAAAAATACAATGGAAGAGTTTTGTCTTCCATTTAGGCTGAAAGAATTGGTAAAGAGCAGATCTGTCTATAAAGTTTGCCTATAAAATTTTCTAACCACGACGTTCTGTTTTGTGGACAGGATAATTTGTGTCTGGAGGATGTTTTTGTGTCTGTAGGAAAGATTCCTGAATGTGGTATTTTGCTTGGAGGATAATCTTTTGGCATTGTGTGGTTTTAGAAGGGGGTTCTGGGATACTTCAGTTTCCCCATCGTTAAGCCAGGGGTGTTAATAGGACATTACCTCCTATAGAGCAGAGACTCAGTTCCTCACTGAAGAAGGCTCTAAATTGAAATGTTTGTTCCTTGAGGAACTCCGTCGTTGTACTAATGTGACAGAGTGAGCTGTGCCCTGCAGTACACAGTGATTTGAGTGTTGTTCTTGAAGTACATCCTGAGCTTTCTGCCAAAAAAAATACAAATATCCACTATATTTTCACTATATAAGGAAATACAAAAGTGCCCTGATGAAGGCTTTGTGGTTCATATACTTATTTCTCCCACATAAAGTATTTGGTCTAATAATGCCATTATCATTACCAATAACTCTAATAAAGATATTATCATTACCAATAACTCTTGTCTTGCTGGCCAATGGACACCTGCTCCCTTTTGGCTCAGAATGAATGTGGCCATTTCAAACCCCAAATGCTGATGGCTTTGATATTTGAAAATATAAAAAAAATTTGATATTTTGATATTCAAAATAGCTAAAAAAATCTTTCTCTTCTGATTTTGACTCGTCACATGACTGAAGAATTACATGCATATTCACCATTTTAATTTAATACTGAAAGCAGGCTATTTTTATTTGGTGTGCCACAAGCCTCAACAGGTTAATTTTTATGGAGATACTGTTTTCCTTGGGATGAATCAGTATTTCCCACATAATTTCCTACATCTGGCAACAGAATGGCACGTTTCCTTCTGACATATGATGACATGGGTAATATTTTAGAGTGCCAAGATGAAGGCTGTAATGAATCAGGCCAGTGCAGACAGGAGCAGGAAGATTCCACGCCCTCCAAGGAATCTTTACTATTTCATTATTTTCCAGATTTCCTTTTTGTTTCCTTGTCCTTCTTTCTCTTCCTTTTGCTCTGGACTTGTCCAACTGCTTTCCCATTGGGCTCAGTTTTTCTCAGTAATTTCCTGTTCAGCTCTTCATACCAGATCTTTCTGTGGAACTGTATTATCTGAGCTGGGAAGTAACACATAGCTGGGAAGAAGAGCACCCTAGAATTAGCAGCCTCATGTGAAGCCTGTGGAAGGAGGTAAGAAGGCTACAATTAACTTTGTTGGGGTTTTGGTCTCAAGACTTCCACAAAGGTTTTTAATGCAGAATTACCAGTGCTTTCATTCTCATTAACTGGATCCATTTCAGAAGGCTTCCTTCGCAGATAGCTCACAACCATTGCAAAGACCACACAGCCTTCGAATGCAGAAGTCTTCTGGTGACCACTTACTCTTGGTTTTCATAGAACAATTTCTCTTATAATTCACTGAGAAAGAACCATACAGCAGCTCACCTTGTTAAAACCTCAAGCTACCCAAAGATGGCACAGAGTGCAACACCGATGAGGAAGCAGCATCCTAACTGTGGCTTTACAAAGCACATTTCAGCTGGTTGGGTCTGAAGGTGATCTCAGCCCGGTGCTATGCACTCACTGCAGCACTCAGTGTGGTGGTGGCCAGTCTTACGAAAACTTGGCATTAGGAGCAAGAAGAAGAGTGCTAGGACAAGAAGTGCAGAATTCAGACTCTGTGGCTACCTCCCTGTATAAAAGTTGTGGCAATACACAGATGACGCTGTATTTCAGGCTCTTAACAGCCCCGTTGGCCCTGTGGTGTAATGTACGTTTTCATTCTGGCACCATGTCGTGCCTGTGTTAGCAAGTGTCCGAGGAGCTGTGGCTAATTGTTTTCATTCATCACACTGATGTACTCAGCACCAATATTGCCTCAGAACTTGGCCTTGTTTTTTGGTGGTTTCAGCTCGATGACAACATTATGACATTACTCAGAGTGTGCAGATGGAAAAGATGCACTGAGATGGTGCGGACAACATGTTTCCTATTTGTCATTGGATTTTTGTAACCCTGGATCAAGAAAATGCTTCGTGAGAGGGTAAAATTGAACAGAAACTCGTGCAAAATGGGCAAATTCTCTCAAGAAAGACTGAATATAGCACTGCTATCCCATGTTGGAATTCATAATGATGAGCAATTTTTTATTGCAGTTGCCATTTGATCACTTTGGGAAATCACAGTGATGCTGCTACGGCAAGTGCAACAGAACTGCCAGGGGTAAAGTCCTCCTCACTGACTCCCAGGGACAGAGAACAAAGCAACAGGGCACCAAGTATCGAGTCCTCACTCACTGATAAATCAACACTAATAAATGCATGTGTTAATCAGAGAAATCATATTACATTGGGTGGTGGTTTCAGGAACAGGGAAGCCCAATTCAAATCAGTGGAAGAAGTTTCTGAAATGGTATGTTTTCCATAGTTTACAAGACATGATTAATTCAAGCAGAATTTATGCACCAGTTCTAGCATGGTCCTGGTATGTGATAATGGTGTAATCCAAGACTATAGTTACTCTTCCTCATCATGCTGTGAAGTTTCTAAATCCTGCTTCCACAGTGGAAATTATCGTTTCCTTTTTTTCATGCTGACATTGCTATTCCTATGGTCAGCTGGGGATATGAAATCAGCAACGTGAGGATCGGGGGATTGACTCAGCATACTTTGTGAAACAACCTGCTGTGTTGTATTGTCTCCTTCAGTTTCATTTGGTGTGTATTTCTTCAAGTGCTCACAAACCGCAAGCCAACAGAGGCCTTGTTTTGCATCCTGGAAACTCCCATGACATTTCAGGGCCTTAGGACAAAAGGGCTCAAGGACAGCAGTGTCACATCTCATTACAGGTTTGTCTACAACAGTAGCTTGGTACTCACAGGGACCAATAAAGAATGCTTGGGAAAGCATAGGGAAAACATATAAAAGTACTTTAAACTATTATTTTTCCTCTATGGTTTTCCAGATGCTGAGAATTTGAAGTTAAGGAACTTCTTGAGCCAAAGACAGCATCTTTGTGTTGAATAGGACTTACAGGATCTTCCCTCATTAATTTGGCTACTCACTGCCTGAATCTCCAAAACATTTAATATTCACAAATAGGTGTAGCAAAGACACCCACAGCGTAACTATTTGTTCAAGAAGAACACAAGTTCCTTAAGGTTCTGCTGAACCTGCCAGCTGCTACCTTCATTTTTTGTCCTGTTTTTTCTTTTGTATTGGAATCAGGGACCGGTCATTCCTTGTTCTCCTTATGCATGCCATTTGCAGCATTACAGAATTTTGTCACGTTCCCTCTGTGATCTCTTTTGCAGGCTGAAATGATTTATTCTGCTTACTTGTTTCTCATCCTATAACTCATACTATCACTGTCGTTTTCCTCTGAAATTTATCTGTCTCATTCTACTGTACAGACGTCCTTCCTCCTCCCATGGTTAGCTGGACCACCTCCCATCTCCTTTGGAACCTGGATACTTCAAAACTGTTTCTGTGCTTTGGCTTGTGCCTTTTCTCATTTGTAGTAAGATCTCTGCCTGATGATAAAAGGGCCATCAGTACTGCTTTTGCTGAAATCTGCTCTTATGTCTAGATGATTGTCTACAGTGCAATTAAACTGCTGTGCAAGCAACCATAGTAATCTGTTTTGTTAAAATTAGGCAGCATCATTTCATTACAAGCTGAGTATTTGACCTGAAAGATTGTTATCAGTGTTTGAGAAAGATTAGCTTGAATCAAAGAGAAGAACTGAGAGTGATTGGAAGACTATTTATATTCTGCAAAGAGATAGAAGGGATTGAAAAAGACTATAGGGGCTTTTTACAGATACATTATTGGGAAAGGAAGGAAAGACTGATGTATGCGGGGGGGATTGCAGTGGAAAGACATCGAGAGAGTTTTATTAACTCTGGGCAAAGGTAGATTGGAAGTTAGAAGATCTTCACAAGTATTTGAGGAATAAATTTTCTGCAAGATTTTTTGCAATGGCAGATGTGAGGGCAAGAACCATAAATCTTTTCAAAGGTGCTGCCCCAGGGAGGGGCAGTGACATTTGGCTAACAGGTACATTTTGTTTCCTAGAGGCTTGGGAGGCTTAGATTCATCTGCTGTGCCTCTGCATTGTATTTCCATTGTATTAATCCTCCGCATCAATGCAGTCACTGGCTGGCTGCAGAGACAGAACTGAACCTGAGGTAGCAGGTTTGGGTTTAGCATAAACTGCATTTGTCAGACATTTTTCATTATCAGCTCCTTACTGCAGTGTGCATATGTGCTCCCAGTACCGACTTGGCATGAGTGTACTTTTGGTCAAATAAACTGGTCAAAAAAGTGACCTTATTTCAGCTAAAACTGAAAGAAATATACTGATTAAAAGATCAATAGTTTTGGTTTTAATTAATTGGCTAGACCAGCATATTTTGCAATATAGTTGGAAGAAAATTCTTCTTGCAGAAAATACTTACTTTTTCAGTTTTCTGTAAGTGTAAGGTCTTAAAGGAAAGTCTGGTTTGCTTTTGGTTTCATTTGGTTTGTTCTTTGGTTTACTTAGTAGTCTGATAGCCTTAAATAGCCTCTCATGCTACACAGCTGAGACATTGTCTCTCAAGTGGTTTGGAGAGGTACAGTGTTAGTATCGATGATGATGTCGTGATCCTTTGTGTACATAAGAACCAAAAATGTGCCTGTCTTCAGATAAGGAATGAGCACTTTTCGTTTTGAAAACAAGATAGTATTCAAATATGTTATTTACAGGAAAAAGGAAATGTGTTTTAGCAAAACCAATTACTGATTTATTTTCTTGTTAAAACAGACATAGCAATGCAGAACATTACCGACAGTCTTGTACTTATTGTAAATTTTTATTTACTTTGCAGCCCCTGGTGCACTGTGAATAAACAGTTTGCAGGCAGCAAAACTCTGAGCGTGTTTGAAAACATTAAAGATATTTCACACACATTTTCTTCACATTTCATTTACAAAAAGTTGAATTGATGGCTTCTAAAAACCTTTTTTATGGAAGAGGCCTTGTGCCGTTGATAGCTTGGTGACAAAACCAGAATTACTATAAGTCCGCTGTTTTAAGGTTAGAGGTATATTTAATATGCATAAGACCAAAAAACCAGTTTTTAAACACTGAAATCTTACAGCATTTGCTTCACTTCATTGACCATATTACCTCTAAGCAAAGTTTTTATTGATGTCAGGGAATTGCTTTTTCCCTCTTCTTTTCCGTTTTAATTGTTTGGGGTTTTTTTTCCCTTTCAGTAAGAATCTCCTCTGGTTAATATTTCTTTGCTTTGAAAACCACAGCCCTCTTAAACTAGACAAAACTGTACTTCATAATGGTTGATAATGAAGCTGGGAGATGCTGTGGTGTAGCTAACTCCCAGCTCAGGGAATGCTGAACCTGTGAGGGTGTTTCCAGCTGACCCCCCAAGTCTAGGGTTGGGTTAGGATATTGCTTCAAAAGCCTCTGCAGTTAAGAACCATGTAAAATTTTGCCATAAAATACAAGAGTCTGCAGGTGGTATGGCAGCCTGTTGAGCCCAGCAGTTTCCTTTTGCAGATGAACAATCTGTGCACCAAGAGCAGTGAGAATACAAAAAAAAATAGAGTGAAATTATGAATAATTTCCTATCTCCTGACCCTGGAGATGCTTAAAGGCTAAGGCTTTTCTCTCTGGCTTTCTCGTGCTTGCTGGGAGGCCTCTGGTTCCTTCACTGACGCCGTTTCTGGGATGAACTGTAACACGGATATGGTAATGAATTACAGCACGCACAAAGGAGTGAGATTAATTTACAACCATCAAAACCAGACAAAAACAGATTCGCTTTTACTGGAAAGTAAAAGAATTATTTTCTGTTTCTTTTTCAGTTGAATGTTTGTTTAATTTGCACTAGTCACTTGAAGTCACTTGAAAGTACTCTAGAATAAGTTTGCCCGGAATGCTATTGTGTGTAATTTATCTCTGAGGAGATACACCCACCCACAGACACCGGAGAAGCTTGGGCTAAGGACCGTCCTGTCTCTTGGGCACACAGCTGGCACAGGGCAGTGCTAAACAACACTTCTCTGTTGCCTCCAAGACAGGTCCTCCAGCAAGCCCAAACACTGCCCTTGGCAATGCAGAGCTGAACACAACCCCAAGGAGCCCTGGATCAATATACTCGATTGAAAAGTATGACACATGACAGATTGATTGTTCATTTTAGATCACTGAGATATGTCAGGTAGACCTTGCTTCTGCCTTGTCCAAAGATCAACTAAATCTAGTCCTCCTGTATTCCTACCCCTGTGCTACTCAAATGGGTCTCAGGGAAGAGTGCTGAAGATTGTACACACATTGATGTTTATATTGGAGAAAATATGCCCGTTGGTGGAATAATATCCGTTAGTAGGTAATCCTGGCAGTTACCTTTGTAGAATCCTGTTAATTACCATCTTCACCCATTTAGCCTGGGGATCTAAGCAGATTTGCTGGCTGTTCTTCAGTGTTGCTCTGCAGTGGAATGAACATTTCACCTGAGTTAATATTGGCACCTGGGGGGGTCAGAGGAGGGTGCAGACGAGGCTGAGGATTGCAAGCTTAAGGGCAGCCAACTCTTCAGCACTTGTAAGCTCTAGCTTCTCTTGCTGCTGACTTTACTTACATGATTTCCAGGGTGTTGCAGTGCGGGCCCTTGGGAATGATCTCGACGTTGGCCAGGTGCTTTGGCAGCATTATTCCAGTGGCAGTCTGGATGCAGTGACACCGCAGCTCCGCTGCCAGCAGCAGCTCTGCCAGGAAAGGAAAGGGAAGCTTATAATGTCTGCAACTGAACCAGACTAACAATGAAAATGTCAATTACAGAAAACAGAAGGGATAAAAAGTTCATGCCTCAAGGTATAGATGAATTACTATTTATGGGCTTAAGGTAGTACGTTCACTGAGCAAAGACAAGGCTTTTGAGGGCTGCAGGCTTTGTACAGGTAACAATTTATAAGTGCCTATTACTAATACAATTATTTTGGCATCCCACAACATCAAGTGCAATGAAAGGCTGCTGGAAACGTGGGGCTCATCTCTTATGAGAGGAAGAAAAGACTACCTGAAGAGGTGGATGGCAGCTCCCCATGGATACAGCCTGGAAGGGAAACCTGTTTGGACTAAAATTCTACACTTGTACCTGATGTGAAAAAGCCATGAAAATATTCAGCTTAGAAGCCTAATCAAGATGCTAGAAAAGGTATCTATGAGGGCCTCTGAGGAAGCAACTCTGGGTAAGTTCTGGGAGCAAGAAACCCAACAGGCTTTGGGACGGACTATGATCAAATTGTGCCACACATTGTATAGCAACCAAGTCCCTGGCTCCTTCCAGACCCATGTTGCCCTAGTGAAGCAAATAATGTTATCCCAGCTTTATGGATTGAGCACAGAGTACCGGTGCGGTGACAGAAGTTATCCAAAATCACAAGCCATGAAGCCCAGGGCTTTCCCAGCTCCACCCACTGCAGACACTGGGATATCTTCCTGTTCTCAGGAAGTATCTCAGGTATCACAGTTAAAAAGCACAATCACAACTCTCCCATTTGTCCATTTTTCCTACTAAGGAAAAATCATTATATCTTCAGCTTGAAATTCCTGACAGTTGAGATGTGGAATATATTTAAAAGAGGAGTTTCAGTGCTTTGAGGGCAGTATGAAGCAGCAGCAAAGACAAGCTCCAGGTGAATGGATGTGGGGCACACAGACCCTCTGAGATGAGTAGGGCCGCAGGAGCTGAAATCCCAGTCCTCTCTTGACATCCCTTAAGACCAAACAGCAAACCCCTTTATCTCACCCTGTGCTAGTTCATGTACCTTGATATGATCATCCACCTATTTCCCTTCTTCACTGACCTTCTGCCCAGCTGAATCTGCTGGTGCTTCTTTTGGTTGACAGACACCTCCCTACCTACCTGACCAAAAGCACAAATAAAGGGACTTTGAAAGTCAGGCATTGGGAAGCACAGAGCATCACAGCAGAGCAGCAATATCCCATCTGCAGGCTGAAGAGAAGAAAAGGAGAGTCCCAAAGGCTGTGCCAGGGCTTCAGTGCAGATGTGTGCAATGGTATGATGTCCTGTTGGCCAGTTGTCCAGCCTGGAGGACATCAGATGTTCTGGCTCAGGAGAGACTGCAGACGTGTGTCATCCTGAGGTGAAGCCAGGACGCAGTAGGAGCAAGCATCTAAATGGTGCTGAGGCTTGGAAGCATTCCAGACCCCTAAACTTGGCATACTTTCTGCCCATAAAATATGTGTTGGACTTTCCCAGCAGAATTTGTTTATTTTTTACCGTCCTGCTTCTTAGTGGAGAGCTCTAACAGATGGCTGTAGATTAGAAATAGATTGACTGAAACTAAGCTGAATATTCCAAGCTTTCATCTCAGGGCTGTAAAAGCAGTATGGAAAGTGAAAGTGGTGCAATATGCCACAAGTTATAACAGGATATCACTTCTCAGGCCCTGGTTGTAATCTCATTTTTCTCAGAATATTTAAGGGACAAATTCACCAATGTCAGTGAATCTCCACTGGCAGAAGAGTAGTAGGATACAAGAAATAGGCCCCCTCTGACAGTCCACGAGTGTGTTTTTCTTGACCTGCTGCCTCAAAGACAGTGCAAGTATGGAAATCCTCCACACCTTGAAAACATTCTGTTTAGCTAATCCATATTGCAGAAGAAGTCTAATACAAAGGAAAATAAATTGAATTTTCTTACCAGAAAAGTTGCCCATAAAAGAGAGAAGGAGGAGGAGGGAGATTACGGTCTTGCTATCCATGTCTGCTCTCTGTGCCTTCTGCTGGCGAACTGAGAACAAACTCTGCTGTGTCTCCAGACCCCCATGGGACTGCTGGCACTGTTTTACTCCAGGATTTGCTTCACATGTACATACAGACGGATTTCCTCTCCCCCCTGCCTTTGGCCACAACCAGAACAAGCAGCGGGAAACTCCGAGATGAAAGGGCTGAACACACCTGAAACGGAGCAGCATGTCGGAGCCACCCTGCTTGCTGTGAATCCTTCTGAACTCCAAGAAAACAGTAAAATACTAAGGCAGAATAACATGCTGGTTAAAGCAGTGAGAGAGGGGTTAATTGTCGTTGCTTGTCATCATTTACAGCTTGGTACTTGCTTCATTTTTCTCTCTTGCTGAAATGCAAGAAAGAATCAACTTAATAATAGAGCATTGGCAAAAGTCTAGGCAATTGTGTTACTTGGATAGGATGAGGAAGTCAGAGCATTATCACATTATGATAATGATCTTTGAGAATCTCTTACATACACTTATCCACTGTCCCATATAATGTGCAGCAAATCCACGTGCTAGAACAGACCGGGGAGCCTTCCTGTGGCTGAGGACATGCCTGTCTGTCCATGGGCTAGCTGTAAGGACCAGACATGCCACTCCACATGCTCTGAGGTCCAGAAAACAGCTCCTGACCTCTTGCTTTTCTTCATATTATATAAAGATAAAAATACAAATAAAGATTTTAAGAAGGTTTGAGTTTTCAACATCTCTTGAGTATTAGGCAATGTTTCAGAAAGCACGTAAGATTTAACATTGTCATTCCAACTCCCATTCCTTTGAAAGAGAACTAATAATGTGTGGGTCACAATTTTGTTTAATGAGGATTTGAGTTACTTGTGCAACACCACACACACACAAAACCCAGCTATGGAAATGCTGGGAACAGCCACCATCTCCTCATGTTCCCTTCCATGCCCTTAGCCCTCTTTGGTTTTACTCTGTTCTTCTCAGGCAAGGACAATTTAATTGCTTCTTGCAAGTCCCTTCAGATTTGCAAGCACAAAGAAGCTGTCTCTTATTACGCTTTTTCATTTAACCCTATTGAATACATCTCTTTTTTCCAGATCTCTTCTTCCCACTTCTTTCTAGGTGTCTCTCCTGAGAGGAAAATTCAGGATTCTAGTAAAAAAAATGCATGTTTGCTGCACTGCTGGGCACTGTCCCCTGGCCTGTGACCAGATGTGCTCTCTGCAGGCTGCTTTCCAGCCCAGCCCTGCCTTCTCTTGTAGAGAATTGCTGGTGATGTTCATATACCTAAAATATTGTATTCAGAAAGGATCCCTGAACCTGAGGCACTGAATTCCATCCAGTGGATGATACAGAACTGTTATATGTTGTTATGCGCGTGAGTGGTAGCTCACAAAATGAACTGAGATTTGTGGGTTTGTGTGTGTATTTGCATATTATGAAATTGCTCATTTCATTAAATGGCTAAAATGTTGGTAATTTTAGGAAATGACTGAGAAAAATAGGTAAAAATGTGAAGAAGTGTCTAGTCACAGTATTCTGGATTATTAAAAGTGGAAGTAAGACTGTTTTTTCTAAAGTATGTGTTTAGAAAAGCATTTGCTTTCAAAAGCAGTAAAGCTTGCTGCTCTACAGTCCTGAAGTTGTTTTGACAACGGAGGTTATTTCACAAAACAGTAGAAAACTTGAGGATTTTTGTGAAGTGAATAGTTGACAGTAGAAAAGTGTCATTGGTTACTGTGAGGACCGGGCTAAAAGAACTGTTGTACATATACCTGTGTGTAGGTCTTGCTGAGAAGCTGCTAACATTTCCTGCAAAATATCCCCACAGCTTTGGCCCATATGTTAATTTGCATGGAGTTTGACCTCAGTCCTCTGTAAATAACGTGGAGGCACATGGTTTTGCTTTCTCTGATCTATCTGAACACTTCTGTGACACTAATTCTTGCATTTTTGTAATCAGTGGAGGAACCAGTCTTTTAGCATAAATTTTGAGAAGGAAAATGTTCTCATGGAAGACAGTAAATAATCACTTCACCTTACTTAGTAATGTGCATTGTGGGGGGAAACCCTGAATATTTTTGTCTGACAAATACTATCGCAGTCATTTGGAAACTGCTGGTTTTCCTTTCGGCCAGATTTCACCATAAGGCTGAACCAGTAACACCAGTCATTCAAATACCTTCAACTTCCAGGTAGTTCCCATTATGACCCAGTGGAATAGCCAGTTGGGTATAGAATATCTATCATTTGAGTCATTTTGTGATTTCATAATATGCAGTTGATCTAAGGAGACCTGTGCATGTGTGTGTATATATATCTATATGGTTGTCATATTGTAAATTCCACCCTTTGATAGACATTTTATTTATTTAAATGTATACATATATGTAAGTAACCCTGCCCATTCCCCGTTGCTTTTTGGCATGTAGCTTTGTCCAGCTTACACTCTCCCCTAATTTCTTCGCTCTTTAATATTTGCAAAGTTGCATAATTGGATTCATTGTTTCTTCTCGGATGCAGACATCTTTTTAGCCCTTTACTACTCTAAATTTCTGCACTCATCTCATCTGATGGATAAGTCAGGCAAAACAAATCCTTTTCCCTAGAAAGGTTTTTAATATAGTAAGACTTTTTCCCTTCAAGAGCAACAGTAGGTAGATGGTATCACTAGAAAAAAAAAAAGAATACTATTTTCTCCTTTTCTGAGTGAACCAAAACAGCCTAAATATTGGACTTCCAGCATTACGAAGAGAAAATCTGTTTTATATATCAAGAAGTTTTCCAAATTCAGTAAGATTTTGCCTTATGTCCACAGCTCAAAAAAGTAACATCCAGTTACTTGGTAGGTAAAGAGGAAGAAATGAGGAACAAGGCCAGGGTATGTTATACCTTCAGATAAGGTTCTACTGAATTTCATGAGCAAACAGCATTTGATTTTCCTGTCACTAAATAAGTATTATGTACCTAGTGATAGAGGATATTGTTTGCCCTAGAAATGTGTGCTTAAAAAAGAATCCAGAGGTGGAGATTTTTTCTTTGAAAGGTGTCAGGGCTCCTTGTTACACCTGGGACAGGAACATATTTTTTTTTTTCTGGAAACAGATTTGCTATTGTGAACTGTGAACTGTTTCTCCTTCCAAACCAGCAAAAAACCCCACACAGTATATTTTTCAACAAGAAATTGCTTTTATTATGTTATATTTAATTACATTACTATTTCATGATAAATCCACCTTCTTACATAAATATATTTTTCCAAAGCAGAATAAGGAAAATTACTTATTCTGTATGAATTATGACAGTATGTCATACAAGTAGACATAAAATATCCAAACCTCTTCCGAACATTTACTGTTCCTTTACATCTTGTGCATAAATACCAAATAATTAAATGTAAACTCATGTCAAAACAAACCAACCAACCAACCAACCCCAACATTAACTTGTTAGAAACCAAAACAATCTCAGCATGAAACCCTGTAATTTCATGGAAATTCTTAAACTGTCCTAACTATTAAACAGAGTGAGGCTTTAGGAGCGAGCTTTCTGTGCTTTCATTGTACAGTACTTTGTGCAAACCAGATCCCAGGCATCCTACAGCAAATGCTGGTAAATTATAGTGGGGAAATAAGGGATTTAGTGAATTTAGGCTCATTTAGGCACCTGAGGCAGCAGGTTGAGGATGGCAGCACAGTACTGTGCTTGCTTCAACCACCTTTTATTCCCCTGTCGTCCTGACCGGGCACCAAGATACTCAGCACACGGAGAGCACTCCGACTCCGTGATCCCATTATTCCTAACGGATGGATTACCCACTGTCAGCAACACCACCCACCCAAACCTTGGGATGGTGGGCTATCTGCAGGCAACACTCTCCATGATGGACCCACCTTTTTTCCAGATATTAATGCCACTTATCAGAACTTGTTGGCAAATTGTATTTGGAGAGAAGGAGCTTGCACAAAGTGGGGGCTACTCAAGTTGTGACAACTGCAGGCAGGTCGCCGAGAGGAACCTAGCAAAGCCCATTCAGTCATTTTAGCTCAGTCAATAAATACATACGAAGGAATAAATGGGAGGGGAGAGTCTTAGGGAAGTTGAACATAGAAGAGTTGGTCTAGAACTAGGCGGTTGGGCTATTATCTTCTTCCAGCCTCCATTTCCTGGTATCTTCTGGCAAACGTGGGTAGCCTCATCTGGAGCTGTGTCTTCCCTCAGAGCTGGTTGTGTGAACTGCAACAGGCAGAATTCAAATTACAAAGCCACTCAGGAAATCTTTCCTTAAGACTCACCGCATGGCCCAGGTAACAAGTGCCACAGGAGTTGTGTCTTCTGGAAAAGATGCCTGATGGTGATGGTGGGCAACACCAGCCTGGTACTGTGGCTAGATTTGCATCTAATCAGGCATGTGCTGTGGGTACTCTACCTGACCTGCAGAGTTCCCTCCTCCCAACAAAGAAGCCACTTCTTGGGCTCATTTGCGGCGTAACAAAACAAAGTTCCCCCAAGAAGTCAATGGCAGAAGGTGGCTTGTTCTTGCTGCGACACCAGTCCCAGTCTCAACCCCAGCCCAAAGCTAAGGGTGGCTTTCAGAAGGGGCTGCGTTAGTGTCCCCTGCGTGTCCCACATCCCGTCCCCGCACGGCACGCGGCGGTACCTCTTGAGGATCCTGGTGAGGATGAGCTTGACCCAGGGTGCGGAGGGGCTCAGGCAGATGGTCTGTCCCTGCTTGGTCGTGGCGCTGCGGGGCGAGGAGGGGGTGAGACCGGGACACCGGGACCCCGGGACCCCGGGGCAGGGACGGGGAGCGGGTGCGGGCACTTACATGACCTCGGGCACGGCGCAGTGCGGCCCCTCGGCGACGAGCTCCACCCGGGCCAGGCGGCGCGGCGGGATCAGCTGGGACACGGCCCGCGGGCAGCGGCAGCGCAGCTCCCCGGCCAGCGGCGCGCCTGCGGGGCGGCAGGAGGCGGCTGAGCCCCGGGAACGGACCCCCCAGCAGCCCCCCCACCCACCCGATCCGACCCCCGGCCCCACTTACCCCGGCAGAGAGCGGCGGCCAGGAGGAGGAGGAGGAGGATGGGGAGGCGGCGGTGCGGGCTCATGGCTGGTGCTGGCTGCGGGGGAACCGGCTGTGCCTCCCCATTGTCGCCCGGTGCTTTTATCTGCCGCCGGGAGCTGGAGGGCAGGAGAAACGTGAATCACACGCCGTCACGCATCTGTCTCTCCTCCCCGCACACCCCCCGGCGGCCACTGCTCGCCTTCATCCCCGCCCGCCAGCTGCGGGGTTGGGGTCCGTGCCCCCCCCACTCTCCCTGACCCCCCACATCTGGCCAGGGGTGCCTGCTCAGCCTGCCCCGCATACCGGGAACGCAGCCAGCGGTGGGAACTCATGTAGGAACTTGACTGTCCTTTAGACACCACAATTTGGAGGTTAAATTGAGCCCAGCCCAAGTTTTCTTGGAGTTCATAAGACTGAAAGATGCTAGTGGACACTGAGGCTTAAAATCTTTTGTCTTCTGCATCGAGGGATAAGTTAATGTTTTCTTTTATCACCTGGGTTTTTCTGCCAAGCAGCCAGTAACTTAACTGTGAATTTAGTTGTTAGCTGAAAAGCAAATGTTATGCAAAGCAGTGATGGTAGGGTCCCTCTCCAGCTGGCTGTCAAGATGTCAAGGCTTAAAGTCTGCCAGAGGATCCAGGGATGGCTCTGAGCTGCAGGTGCAGTCTGGAGGTGCCACAGCCAGCCCACCCTTCCTTCCCAGTTGTTGGAGATCATGCATTGCTTTATTTCAGTCACCCAGCTTTTGTTTGGACTGCTGTTGTGCTTTCTGGGACAGTGAAGAGTGATTAAATTTTTCCCCCTAACATCTTTTCAAAGATGTAATAATTATGTTAATGTTTTTTCTTTGGTCCGGGCAGCAAAAGAACCAATTTGATATTAGACAATAGACACCTCATTTCTTTTAACTCGGGCAGGGGGAGATGACAACAGACTGATTTATTAGTGCAGTGTCTGCAAGCTTGTAAATCAACAGTCTGCATAATTGCAAAATATTTCTGGGAAGAGGGAAGCTGAGAACAGAGATAACTTTGTGTTGACAATTAGTCGGTCAGGTATTGCCCTGCACGCTGACCAATTTGACTGCCTTGCTGGTAATAAGCTGACTTTTCTCCTCTTGGAGCTGGTTGTGAACTCACTGATTTGGGCATTGCCAGTGCAGACTCTGTGGCTCCAGGTCCATCACATCTCTAAGCCATGGGACACTCAACTACTTCTTGCTCTTGCCACCCTGCAGGAAGCACTAAAGTAACCAGGAGGGGAAGATCTCAGAGCAGTGGGGTTTGTATTTCTCTCAGAAGTGCCTGCCTCTCGTTGTGCTTGGTCTGATAGGGAGCAAATACCTATTTCTTACCCAGCTGTAATTCCTTCTGCCTTGCTCATGAGTTTCCTGAAAGAACTAGGGGTTCTAGCCCAGTAGGTAAGCACCAGCTATCAAACGCTGGCCTGGGGGCTGGTCCTTGCTCCACTACACCAAAATGCAGCTACAACCCTGCCTATTATTGTGAAATTTCCTTACAGGGTGCCAAGGGAAAAATGACATTGTCATGCTGAGAATCCTGTTTCTGCAGTACAAAAATATTCAGAGTAGAACCTGAAGTGATATGCCAGGTGTGCCAGATGCCAAGGGATCATAAAGACGTGGACTAGCTTTAAAATGGAAGGAATATAGTCTCTGTGAACTGTTTTCTGACTGTTTTCTCCCCGTATTTCAGGTTCCCCCCATCCCCTGCCCCTATATAAACTGACATTTCCTGGCTTGTGGATGTTTATAAGAGATGGCATTATGTGGTGGCTTTTGTTTATGGGGGAAAATCTTCCCTGTGCTATCAGTTTATTTTTCTTCTTGTGGCAATGTTCTGTGCCAACAGGCTTTCTGCTTTGGAAAGCACCAGCTCAGTAGCAGCCTGGTTCTGAACTCAGTCGTCTTGGATTTCAGGGGGAAGGCGTCACTTGTTGCGTGAAGTCCTCGTTGCGCTGACGTCAATGGTGGCTTAGAGGTGGCCGCCTTTTCATTTCTGGCTCCAGTTGTCACTTCAAGCAGATAAGGTATAGAAGAACAAATGGGGCTGACCTGCATTTTACCCCTTTTTTAGCAATTCATGGAGGGCAGCAGCGGCTGGGCTCTTAGAAAATTGCTGTGGATGGTATGTTGAGGGCCTGTCTCATGGAGGAAAAGGATTTCTCAGTTAGAGTGGCCGATACCTTGCATCACACGGAACTCTGCATTAACAGAGCATATTTCATTAGAGTAACTGCTTTCGTCTTATCCAAATCTCTTAGGAGGAATTAATGCCCAGGAGTAGTCTGAACTAAATGACATATGTAGCAGTATCAATAATGACATTGCTTTGGCAGTTGGTAAAACAGCAGTGACAAACTCCCCACACGGTGAGAAACTCTTCAATGGGCCTTCTGTCCTGTGGGTTCAAACTATCAACTCCAGCAACAGGAGCTGAAATCAGCTTCCTTTCCTTTGCTTTCTCAAACCTCTGGAAAGCTGCTTCCCAGTCTTTTTTGTCTCCAGTGGGAGATTTCGTAACAAATAATCAAGAAGGCCTTTTAAAAAGAACAAGCTACCTTCAAGTAAAGCTATGCTCTTGTGAACTTGGAACTTGGAAAAGCTTCCGTCTTTTTAGTAGAACAGTCATGTTCAAAATCTGGAGGACAGGTGTTTGTGGGATCTGGAATTTAATCTGTTCAGGACTCATAAAATCAACTAGAAAATGTGCCCATGTTCTCCTGGAGCTACCACCGCCTCCCTGTGCTGATACAGTTTCTTTTCAGAGCAATCTGGTTTATTATACTCCAACTAGGCAAAAGTCATTCCCATTTGCCACTGGCTGGTCTTGATGTGAGTTATCACATGATTCAGCATTAATTCAGCAGAGAAGCTGCTAAGGTATCTTGCTCTTAAAGGCCGAGCTGAGTGTTGAGCAGCTCGTAACAATGAAATAATGATGCATCGGGGAAGCAGAAACTCACTGCAGAAAGAGGTAAAGAAGCGCTGAGATTGCTTCACCGTGCCAAAAAGGAAATACTTTTCAATCAGCAAATGTGGCTTGTTGACAGATGTGTAACATCTGTAGTGCTTGTGAAGAAGCTTATTTGCTCAGTCATTTTCCTGTGATGTAATTAACCATTTTGTTTGACGTTCTCAAGAACTCTAATGTCTTCTAATGGTCTCTAATGTCTTCATTCTTTGACAAGTCAAACTCCTCAGCAGCTGGCCTGACCTTTAGCCCAAGCTGGACTCTGGGGAAAGTCTTGGGCAAATACCCACCATACCAATAGAGTGAGAGGAAACTCAAGAAGTACGAAGACTCAAAAAAATGTCTCATGTGCCCGGGAACATTGCTCAGTCACTTCCCTTTAATCAGTGCTACGCAAACCCTACACATCTGGCTCCATCAGGGTACACTCAAAGCCGTACTGTCAGGACCATGTTTTAGAAAAAAAGGCAATAAAACATAGGATGAGCATCATTTATTCTGTCTCTGTCCCTGTGAAACAAGAACACCTTGTGCTCTTCACCCTGGTGCTCAGAAGATCCTGCAGCTATTCCTTTGTATTGGAGCCAATACAATCTTTAATGAAGGCTGGGACTAGGAGGCAGCTGAAATTGTGAATATGTGGTCCATGCTGTCCCTTTTAGATAGGCTCTCAACAGAGTTAAGAGGAGAATCATTCAGGATCATCCCAAAGGAATGAACTCGTTCAAGGATTATGCCCTGGGCAATTAGCTGAATTTTGCAAAGAGGATCAACCCAACCTCCTGGCCAGACTTTTCCGGCTACAGGGAGATTCCCCTCCCTTCTCTAATTGACACAACTAGTTGGCCACACTTGGTCATTAGTTACTGGTTAGAGATAAGAGAGGCTGACTGGTTCACTGCCAGTTAGCGTGATGCAAGGCCATAGGAATGCTCTCCTCTGGCACTGGTGCCTCCTGGAATTAGGGATAAGAAAGGGAGGCAGATCAGGTAATTTTCTTATGGCAGTGAGTATGAATCAGGAAAGCCCAAGGAGAAGGAGTAACTTTAAAAGCATTTATCTGTGATGAGGTTAGTGTGTCAAGAGGTCTATCTGATGACACAAAGAGAAAAAGAACGCGTGTTGTAACATAAGGAAAATGTGCAATCTGCACAGCTCATGCTGCCAAACTGCATGCACCAGACTTTTAGGAAATGGAAGGAATGCCCAGTAACATTACCCTCTCCTTGACACTGTCATGGTTGACCTGACCCTTGCTCCCACGAGATAAGGACTACTGCGATGGATGATTAAAGTGCTTTGAGCAAATAAGTAGCAGAACTGATGAAACTGAGTTCCAACGGACTTGAGTTTTGTGATTGGATTCTCTGATGTCTATTTAGGTACACAATCCAACCAAGGAACTTCCTCCAATTAAGGTATTCCTAACTTCTCTTTCTCCCTCTGCCCTAAGTTCTCTAGCATGTTATGAAATTATATTTTGTGCTTATGCTGCAGCCTTTTCCTCAGTGTGAGCCCAATGGCAATGTTTACAGCTACCCGTCGACTTTCAGAAAACAACTAAAAAGTTAATATCTTTGATTGTAATACTTTGAAAATGGCCAAGACTCAAAAGTTGCCGGGGGAACAGAGGAATACAGAACAATCAAGGCATCTTCATCACATCATAGACTTTATTTGCTAAGAAAACCAGGCTAGATGCTGCCAAACAGATGTGGAACGGGATTGCAGTACTGTTCCACTCCCAGGCGGTCATCCAAGTAAAGTAATCATATTTGCAAAATAGCTGTGCAGGCAAGACCCCCATGTTTTCTGTGGCAGCTACAGACATGCAGCAGGGGTGGAGTGAAAAGGATATCCAGCCATCCCAGACCTGCTTAATGATGTGTGCACTGAGGAGGTGGGGGGGCGTGTAGAGCTGGAAAGAAAGACACTCCTGGTGACAAAAATGTTGAAACCCTGCTGCCTCTCTCAGAGCCAGCTGAGGATCAATGCCAAGCTTGTGCTCTCACTCACTTTGTCCTCTGCAGTCTCCTCTGGCCACGCAGAAGTGCCCCAGTAGCCAGAGGATTCCAAAGGTCCCACAAGGAGCTCCACCAGACAGCTCTGGAAATCTGCCCACTTCGCTTCTCTGCTGTGAACTTTCTGATCTCCAGCTTTTTTTTGACCGAGTACGTATGAGGAAGGGGGGAGCGTGCCTCCCTTCCCTGTTGCAGCAGCAGAACTTGCTTGGAGCAGCGGCCTCGCAGCCAGGGTTTTGTCAAGGCAGCGTGTGTGTGTGTGTGTGTGTGTGTGTGTGTGTCCCAAAGAGGGACAGGAGCCTCAGGGCAACATGGGGTGACTCCAACTGCACAGGGCGGATTCGTTACTGGAACAAGGAGGCAATTTGCAAGTTCTGTAGACACTTTAAATTCCACATTCCAAACAACTTCCCTTGTACCAAGGAGGAGGAACAGCCCAGTCATGTTTTCGACAGAGGCTGGGAACTACTTTTTGAAGCCATCACAAATGCCAGCATGACCAGCATTTACTTGGGAGAGAGTTTGCCTGCGGAACCGTTTTGTTGTACCCTTGCTAAGGTCTGAGCCATTTGGCCATGTGAAACCTGGCCTTTCCCTCATTTCAGAAGGATCCAGAAACTGGCACAAATATTTAGGGGTGTGTGTGGGAAAGAGGTGTTTCTTTGCTCCACTCCTCTTCTCTCTATCCCAGTTTTCAACTTGTGGGTGACTGCAGGGAAATGGAAGGGAGGAAAATGGAGCCCTGGTGCTTTTCACACCAGCTTCCCAAATAATTTCATTTCCCTTCAAATGGGACCGAACAGAAGAGGCTGAGTCCTGCTGCTCTCAGCCCAGAACTCCCATTAAGGCAGGGGAAGGCTGAGGACTGTAGTTTTGGACTGGTGAAAGTGTCTTGGAGGGCACAGCTCACAGAAGCCATGAACTAAACCAGCAGGAGTTGATGTTGTAAGATCTGTCTTTTATGTTAGCACACGGAAACAGACACCAGGCAAGTGTATCCAGATATTTATTTTTTAACAAGCAAAACTCTGCAACAGGGGAAAAATTCTTAGTTAGGAAACATATCTAGTAATAAAAACATTAGAAAAAAATAATCCATTTGATGTACAGGACCTTATTACAGTTACTCTGGATGTACGATGATACCTCTACACAATAATTATACGTGTGGGACAAGGAAAAATTCTTAGTTAGGAAACATATCTAGTAATAAAAACATTAGAAAAAAATCATCCATTTGATGTACAGGACCTTATTACAGTTACTCTGGATGTATGATGATACCTCTACGCAATAATTATACGTGTGTGACTATGAGGTTTTCTTCAACATTTTGGAAAAGGAGTGGATGAATAGAAATCATATGGTCTCACCATGATGACATTTAAATACTAGTATTTAAAAGGGGTTTAGATCCCCCTTCTTTTTAATGTTCTGCTGGACAGAAATACGAAGAGCAGAGGAAACAGCATATACACAATTCCAAAAGGAATTTGGACTAGAATAAATAAACATGCTTCAACACAACAGCATGTTCCCTTACATACAGCTCTATACAAACGATGACATTATGCCATACACAAAAAAAGACATGACATGTCTAAGGTTGCAAGGAGCAAAGCCCACCGGGTCCCTCAGATGCGGAGGCAGAAGGTGAGCAGCGCTGTGTGGAGCAGGGCTTCTGGCAGCAGAGCAGAACCAGAAGTTCTGCTGAACTTGTGTTGAGGAGTGGACCTTTGGCTCTGGCACAGCTTTCCCACAGCGGCCAGGAATGGGTTTTATTTTCCAGGCACGTAATTGTAGGATGTATAAAACAAACTAAAGGTGTGTTCTGGGGGTAGCAGTTCCCTTTTGCTGCTCTCAGCCCAGAACTCCCATTAAGGCAGGGGAAGGCTGAGGACTGTAGTTTTGGGCTGGTGAGTGTGTCTCAGAGGGCACAGCTCACATGAGCCATGAACGAAACCAGCAGGAGTTGATGTTGTAAGATCTGTCTTTTATGTTAGCACATGGAAACAGACACCAGGCAAGTGTATCCACATATTTATTTTTTAACAAGCAAAACTCTGTAACAAAGGAAAAATTCTTAGTTAGGAAACATATCTAGTAATAAAAACATTAGAAAAAAATCATCCATTTGATGTACAGGACCTTATTACAGTTACTCTGGATGTATGATGATACCTCTACGCAATAATTATACGTGTGTGACTATGAGGTTTTCTTCAACATTTTGGAAAAGGAGTGGATGAATAGAAATCATATGGTCTCACCATGATGACATTTAAATACTAGTATTTAAAAGGGGTTTAGATCCCCCTTCTTTTTAATGTTCTGCTGGACAGAAATACGAAGAGCAGAGGAAACAGCATATACACAATTCCAAAAGGAATTTGGACTAGAATAAATAAACATGCTTCAACACAACAGCATGTTCCCTTACATACAGCTCTATACAAACGATGACATTATGCCATACACAAAAAAGACATGACATGTCTAAAGTTGCAAGGAGCAAAGCCCACCGGGTCCCTCAGATGCGGAGGCAGAAGGTGAGCAGCGCTGTGTGGAGCAGGGCTTCTGGCAGCAGAGCAGAACCAGAAGTTCTGCTGAACTTGTGTTGAGGAGTCAACCTTTGGCTCTGGCACAGCTTTCCCACAGCGGCCAGGAAAGGGTTTTATTTTCCAGGCACGTAGTTGTAGGATGTATAAAACAAACCAAAGATGTGTTCTGGGGGCAGCAGTTCCCTTCTCTGCTCAGAGCTGCTCTGTACAGTAGATGTTTCAATACGAGTTACTCAAGTCCTTACAAAGGTGTGTAGAAATACACTTCATGCTGATGCTGAAGCCTCATCAGTGGTTTGCTGATGCTGGAGCCCAGGCAATTTTTTTTTCCTATGAAAGAATTCAGGGTATTGCCTGTATTTCTTCTCCTGCACAACACCCCAAAACATCGGAGTTAAAGGCAATAAATTAGAACATCACTTAGAATTGTGCTTTTCAGACAATGTCCACATTAAAGGTGCATCCTGCATAGTACTTGCAATATTTAAATAAATACAATCAGGTATCATTACACTAAGTATGTAACATTTAATAATAAAGAGGCTGAGCTCAAAGGCGGCCCGTTTCAAGTGAAGAAAGCCCCGAGGCCTCAGCCTGAGGGTCATCTCCCTTCCAGCCAGGTTCCTTCCCCGCTCAGTTCTTCTGTGTTGAGCTGAAAGCAAAAACCCAAGGAGGCAGCGATCAGCACCGGGGTACGGGGGGGTGGCAGGGGCTCCCCCCGCTTTACCGGGGGGTCCTGCGCCCGCGCTGCCGCCGGGCCGGGCCGGGGACAGCCCGGGTATCCGGGAATCAGGTATCATTACACTAAGTATGTAACATTTAATAATAAAGAGGCTGAGCTCAAAGGCGGCCCGTTTCAAGTGAAGAAAGCCCCGAGGCCTCAGCCTGAGGGTCATCTCCCTTCCAGCCAGGTTCCTTCCCCGCTCAGTTCTTCTGTGTTGAGCTGAAAGCAAAAACCCAAGGAGGCAGCGATCAGCACCGGGGTACGGGGGGGTGGCAGGGGCTCCCCCCGCTTTACCGGGGGGTCCTGCGCCCGCGACGGCACGCGGCGGTACCTCTTGAGGATCCTGGTGAGGATGAGCTTGACCCAGGGTGCGGAGGGGCTCAGGCAGATGGTCTGTCCCTGCTTCGTCGTGGCGCTGCGGGACGAGGAGGGGGTGAGACCGGGACACCGGGACACCGGGACACCGGGCCAGGGACGGGGAGCGGGTGCGGGCACTTACATGACCTCGGGCACGGCGCAGTGCCCCCGGCCCCGCTTACCCCGGCAGAGAGCGGCGGCCAGGAGGAGGAGGAGGAGGATGGGGAGGCGGCGGTGCGGGCTCATGGCTGGGGCTGGAAGCTGTGCCGCCCCGTTGTCCCCCCCGCGATGGTTTTATCTCCCGCCGGGAGCCGGCCGGGAATTTCCCGGGGGGCTGTGCCTGGCTGGGCTCCCACCTCCTCTCCCTCGGAGGGGTGGCCGGTGACCCCTCCCCACCGGCGGAGTGGGGTGCTGGAAGAGCGGGGCAGGGGGAGAGGGGGTGCTCCCTGCCCCCAGGGGCTCCCGGCACAGCGGGGGTACGGGGGAGCACGGCACTGCACCGGGCCGAGCATCCCTCGGGGCTGTGCCTGGGAAGGCTCACGCCCTTCTCTGGAAAGAGCTGAGGCTTTTTTGGGGTATCTGTGTTTGCTTTTACTTGTGTGGGTGCAGGGTGCCCAGCCGAAGGAGGGTTTGGGCTTGTCTCGCTGGCTCACCCCCACAGCTGTGTGGGGATCGCTCCCCAGAGCTCCCCTTTCTTCACCTGCCTTTGGAAAACCACAAGCCTCTTTTTCCCAGGAGAAACTAAATCTCCATGCCTACACTCAACTCATACAAGCTGCCCGTTGCACTCCTCTGCACAGACAGGTCACTCTCTCTGCATGGCTCTCAAGGCGTTTAGCTAACTTTTGTTATAAAGCAGCAAAGACTCAGTTTTCTGGGAGCTTTTAAAGAAAATGAGATGCAATTTTTCTGAGCTTTATTTACACATAGGTTCGGTTCAATCACGGTTGAAGCACTATCTTTTGTGATTCATTTCAGAAATAGGATTTTGCACATCATTTTCTTTGCAGCTGATGGTTTTTCTCTCTCGCACAGGTACTTGAGAACGTGAGGGGAGTTCAGCAAATCAAATTGTTCCTGGGTCAGGCCACCATGTGTCTTGCCTCTAACTCAAATGCCTTGTGTGTCCCTAAAGCTTCCAGGTCATTTCTTAGTGCCATGTGTCATGTGTTGCTTTGATCTATGATGTGTTTATGGCTATGCAGGAATTTAAGATTTGCAAGTGTGTTCTTAGATCTCCCTCTCCCTGCAACTTTCTAATCTTTATTTACTTAATAAATATTTCTTTGCTGTAGAATATACCTCTGAAACTTTAAGAGGTGTATTCTTTTAAAATCAGATTTCAGTGAAACATTCCTGGTTTGTGAAGAAGAGATCTGCTCATGAATCATTATTAGAATGACTTGAAACCAAGCATAGTTATAGTGACTGTTTTCAACTGGCTTGACTTGATTTTCAGGGGAAAATTGACGTTGTTTCCTTATAAGAAGAATGTCAGCACAGACTTTTCTTGGAACTGAAGTATGTAGGCTACATTTACTTTCTTTTAGAGACAAGCCAAGTAGTCATGTATTATAACAACATTAACAGAACGGAACAGGAGTTAACTGTAGGTAAAACTATACTGGCAGGGATGCCAAGGTGGAAAGCGAAATAAGATGATTTTTGAAATGACAAGGATCTCATTACAGTAATCCCATTGGAAGAGTTAATGACTGAAAACAAAACTGAGTCAGGGCTCAGAACAGGCAAGATGTCACAGGTGAATCAGTCCCAGT
The DNA here is from genome assembly GCF_001431845.1 of Calidris pugnax. Taxonomy (NCBI): domain Eukaryota; kingdom Metazoa; phylum Chordata; class Aves; order Charadriiformes; family Scolopacidae; genus Calidris; species Calidris pugnax. Next base: position 1,071,494 of record NW_015090808.1, on the reverse strand, counting down.
GAGAGCTTAATTAGGTGGCAGCTTAGTGGCACACAGAGACTCTCCTTCCTCCCCAGACCAGGTAGTTCTGTGGCTGCTGGCTCCGTCCCTGGGGAGGCCAGCTGCGCGGGAAGGTTGTATGTCATAAGCTGATGGCGATTGCCCCACGTAATCAGGAACTATCTGGTGACTAATCTGCACCCCTTACCAATTGCACTTTGGTAATGTCATCCTTGGAAGCTGCTGGCTTGTAGCCTTGTCTTTAAAGGAAATTACACGATCAAGACATCTCTCTGTCCTGCTCTGACACTCCTCCCCTCCCCAGTTTCACCCCTCCAGTAAAGTTTGCATCATTTGGCCAACTTCAGAAGGATTTGGCAAAGGACTACCAAGGGCTAGCAGCCGAGTTAGTGGAAGTTTGTGCGGAGTGTGTGTCGGATGCGGGGGAGAGAGAGCACCAAACTGGTGCAGCCATCGAGTTTTTAGTTGAAAACTAGTTAATTATTTTTCATGAAAATGAATTCTCCACTGATGTGTATATGAAATGGTGCATAAAGCTGATGCACATGCAACTTGGGCTTCTGTCTTCAAGACAAAACTTTGTAGCAGAGGTGCTTTTCCGGGCTCTATTTTTGCAGCCTGACTCACCCTTCTAAGCAGTAATAGTAGTAGTAGACCCTGGTAAGTAGACTTGTATGGCTTTTTTTGAAGCCAGTAGAGTGGCAACTGAAGAGGCTGGAGCCAGGGAGAGGCAGGGACATGCTTTCCTTGGAAACTGGAGAGATTCCTTAAGAAAAGCATAAGGAACACAGCTGTTAAGAATGGAGAATTGCCCACAGGTGCTTGTGGGCAACCACTAAACAGGAAAGTTAGAAACCTTCCCTGGGATCCCATGAGATCATCGGGTTGGAACCAGCACTCCCTCCAGGCTGTAGCACCACCAGCATTGCACTGTGAGTTCCTGGTATGGCTACTCCAGGGAAGTACCGTGTTCTCTGCAGGACAGCACTGATGAACACAGATTTTATTTGCATATGTACATTACCGTGTTGATAGGAACACACACACTTGAGTCACCTTCATCTGTGGGAATCAGGTGCCCTATCCCACCCTCATAGACCTCTGTGTGGCCATAACTAGTTTTCTTCTAAACATAGCACTCAAGCTGAACAGCAAAACTGAGGCTTACGCTCTATTACCAGGAAGGAGGATTTGCCCAGCTGTAGCAAACCGAGGCAATAAACAGGATGATGGACAGATAACCCCGTACAGGTCATTGAAACCATCACGAGCAGATCCAGCTCTGAATAACTGTGGAGAGCAGATCTGTTGAGCAAGAAATTGTCACTCATACACAGTCAGATTGCATGTTGTTCTTGGACAGTACACGTGAGTAAGGGCCGTTTACGTGACAGTGGTCGGTTTTATGCTTGAGTGAATGTTCACAATATCTGAAGAGTCAGGCTCATTCCACAGTGGTTACTGCTGAGGAAATTCCAGCAGAAATCTCCAGGGGTGGGAAGCGTGAGGCTGTTGTGGACGCGGAGCCGGCAGTGTGTGGAACTTGGCAGTCAGCTCTCCAGCAGAGGCATGAGCAGAGAGGAGCAGCAGTCGTGGACATGCTGACATGCAGAAGGCACTGCAGAGCTTGATCTGTGAATCAGGTCTGGCACAAGGCTTCCCTGTTCAGCCTGGAGAAGAGAAGGCTCCAGGGAGACCTTATAGCAGCCTTCCAGTCCCTCAAGGGGCTCCAGGAAAGCTGGGGAGGGACTCTGGATCAGGGAGGGGAGCCCTAGGAGGAAGAGGAAGGGTTTGACACTGAAAGAGGGGAGATGGAGCTGAGCTGTGGGGAAGAACTTGTTTGGTGTGAGGGTGGTGAGAGCCTGGCCCAGGTTGGCCAGAGAAGCTGTGGCTGCCCCATCCCTGGAGGGGTTGAAGGGCAGGTTGGAGGGGGCTTGGAGCAACCTGGTGTGGTGGGAGGTGTCCCTGCTCAGGGCAGGGGGTGGCACTGGGTGGGCTTTAAAGTCCCTTCCAACCCAAACCATTCTATGGTTCTATTACTGGGTCTGCGGGAGTATTTCAGAAGGCAAGACCATCTGCCTGAGCAAGGCTTTGTACCTGCAGACTTCCAGATCACCTCTAGCAACCTTCCATGTAGGCTCTCTTCAGTCCAGATGACAGCAGCAACAAGGCTGAGCTGTAGATGAACTCTTTGGGATTCTACCCTTTCCTCCAGCTCCCCTCACAACCCTTGGTGCTTTTCCTCTTGAGAGTAAGGAAAAGGCAGGGAACAGATAGCATCATGTCAGCCAGAACTTAGCTGCGTTCCTCCTGCCTGCTGCCATATCTCTTTCATTACAGATAAGTCTGTCATGCGTTGGCTGCAGGCGGCACAGATGTGCTCAAGTTAAGTTTAAATTAGTTATGATGAGTGGTGGCATCAGTATAGCTGTGACTGAACAAAGTGTATTTGCCTCGTTGAAGTCGCTATTCATGATACCCACCTTCCTTAGGTTCTTTGGCTGGAGCTGCTGTGTGGAGATGCTCTAAAATCTCACCGTGTCCTCAGCGTGGGCCTCGGGGTTACCAGAGCTTAGGCGGGCCCTAAGGAGACACATCCAGAGTATTATTACCCACATGACTTAACCTTCTTCATGTTAGGCAGTTGTTAATTCACGAGAGGCGGGAAGTGATTCCGTTGCTTTGCTGCCCGGGTTGGCTGCCTGCCTTTCCACAGCAGGTATTTGGCTGGGTGTCCCAGTGAGAGCATGCCCTCGCTGGCAGCAGGCCCAGGAGAGCTGAGAGGCAATTAAACAGGAGACAATGTCTCTTTTCAACAAGCGAGGACTTCTCCTAAGTGCCCAAAAATGAGTTTGGAGGATACATCCTGGGCACAAGTCTTGGGTCAACTTTTTAACGTTGCCTCGAAACCATTTAACTTGGGCAATCTCGAAGGGGCAGGGGTGTTTCCTTACAAGTCAGGTGTTTCCTCCAGTGCTTTGATTAGCAATTAATGATGTTCTGATTTGTAAGAGAGAGCTAGAAAAATGTCCAGTCACTGTTACCTACTCGTGTCTACAGTCAGAGGGTACATACTGCTGATATCCCCTCTTACGTTTATTACTACATTACTTTTTTTTCCTATAGCAGTACTATCTTCCATAGAATTCCCAAGCTGTGACAGGGTGCTATTCCCTCTGGCTCCTCCTGTGGATCCAGCTCTGTCATGAGGGACAAACGTATAATATCTCTGCTCACAGAAAGCCAGTACTTTTTAATCTCCAATCCAGCTCTGTCATGAGGGACAAACGTATATCTTTGCTCAGAGAAAGCCAATACTTTTTAATCTCTGGGAAGAGTTGCTGGAGGTTGTAGCCGAATTCCAGTATCATGCTACAATTTTATGCAAAATATGTGCTATATCTATCAGGTGGTTTATTTCCTTGAATTTCCTTGTGTGTTTCTCTAGTTTTGAACTGTTTCCAGTCCATAATCCCTTGCAAATAATACCTGAATGTGTAAGAAATACAAGTGTTCCATTGTTCAACCCGTGCCACGAGGGATCTCAACTGAGTTATCAACTGCATCGTGGCACACATCACATACTGTTGTCCACTCATTTCTTTAATACCTTCTGAGATGTTAACATTTGCATTTAAAATTATGATCTATAGCAAATGATGGTTAGTATTTTGTTACCTGTCTTCCTGGATCTTTACCTAATTCTAGCATTCTGGAGTCCTTAGGTCTGTCCTTTTCCCCTCAACAGAGTTAGAGGTTCTCCTTTACCTGCGCTCGCTGGTGACAATAAAAGCCTGAACAAACACTGATAATAGCTGCAAAGGAATGTGTTTGTGTTGCTCAGGAATTACCTTAGCAAATAGAAAGGGTTGGCTTTGACATGAGTTCCTTTGGTAACCATTTCTCCCTTCTTCAGTTTCAAGTGCCAACTTGCCCTTTCTGAGACAGTTAGTGGGACTGTAGTTCCTGTGACCTTACGTTGTGGGACTCCCGGATGTACAGCAGTTTCAAAAAGCCCATAAATTGACTGACTCTGGCATATCCTGTAACAGTTGACAGCTGTTCCAGTGGTTTAATCTAGGCCTGGGAGGAAGGGTGCAGAGCCAGCAATGTGCTGCCACTGTGCTCAGATTTTCTAGGTAGGAATGTTTTGCAGTGGTGGGTAGAAATACGTGGGGGTCCCCAGGGAGTGTGATCAAAAGATCAATTTTTTAAAATTGGGGGTTTTTTTCAGTTTGAAAACTTAAAACAATATTTTCAGTTCAAGCTGAGCAGCTCATGAGCAGTAAAATGCATGTTTCATTTAAGGGCATTGTTAACAAAGTTTTTGCTCCCCAAGGGGACCCCTCAAGAAGCTGTGAAAACAAGGTCCTCCCATCCTTAGACTTTAAGCCTGGTAGTTTTCCTCAACTGGGAAATGGGTTGTTTCAAAATAATACATAAAAATTTGTTACATCTGTGAATAATTGGAAGAAAAGCAAATATGAGTCTCTTGGGAGTGTGATCAAAAGATCAATTTTTTAAAAAGTAGGGATTTTTTTTCAGTTTGAAAACTTAAAACAATATTTTCAGTTCAAGCTGAGCAGCTCATGAGCAGTAAAATGCATGTTTCATTTAAGGGCATTGTTAACAAAGTTTTTGCTCCCCAAGGGGACCCCTCAAGAAGCTGTGAAAACAAGGTCCTCCCATCCTTAGACTTTAAGCCTGGTAGTTTTCCTCAGCTGGGAAATGGGTTGTTTCAAAATAATACATAAAAATTTGTTACATCTGTGAATAATTGGAAGAAAAGCAAATATGAGTCTCTTGAAAAATGAACTATTCACCAAATTAAAAAATTAACCATTCACTAAAAAAACAACCAATATGAGTCTCTTGAAAAATGAACTATTCACCAAATTAAAAAAATTAACCATTAGTTAAAAAAAGAACGCCAAAGCAACAAGAAAAAACCCCAAATTGGGTTAAGCCAATTTCAATCCAACTAAGTTTGCAGGTTGAGTGGAGCTGAGTAATTTCCGAGGGTGTGCTTTGGATAGTTGTGGTCTTTTGGTTGAAGTGATGACATGATTTGAGGAAGCAGTGACACGAGACCAGTGACCATGTGAAAATGGGAACACTTGTTGGAATCACCACAAAATCTTTGAAGTCTCCTGTTAAGACACCCCCATTTTAATGCTCTGTGTTACTTTCATCGGTCGTTTTGCAATGATGGAAAAATAAAGAAGTCACAGTTCACTTGGAAGTTGGTAAGTCAACACAGTTGACTAGAAGTTAATAAAACTGCCATCTTAGTGAACACTTTGTTAAAGCACTTTGAGTGCTACATGGAGGTTTATTCTTCAGTGTATTTGGACTCTATAGTAAAAACTGCCCCAAAAAAGTGCCTGCTCTTTAGTTGAAAGGAAGGAAAAAATAATATTGATAAATTTGCTTAATTCTCAGTGAATTATCCAAAATAGTATACAAAACAGCCAGAGGGATAAGTATTCATTTCAGCTTGTTAGAGGGAGGTGTTTAGAGAAGGTGTTTGGAGGAAAAACATCAATAACATTTTTGATAAATGGTGTCACCACTGAGGTTACTATCAATGGTTATCTTCCCCATTATCTTCTATTTCTCTCCTTTTCCCCCCCCTTCTTTTTTAAATTTTGAGATTGATTGACTTCAAATAGCCTCAATACACATGGGATACAGGAACATGCAAGGAGAGTGCTAAAAATTACGCCAACAAATGCGAGCGCACCAATTTTTCTTTCTTAAAATTGCTCGTGAGTGCTGGTGTCAGGAGTACACAGAGAGGACAGAAGAGTCAGTAAGCTAAAGTGATTCTTTAGAAAATAGGCTGCTGAAAAAAACAATGTCTGATTTGCTTGAAATTCAGCATTTTTATGTTTGGTTTTCTTCTAAATAGTGAAAATTGCCATAAAATTAGATTTATCCAGACAATGACTGAAAAGAATTGTTTCACTTGCCTCCAAATACTGTTTTGCTGTGAGATCAGAGTAGTTTAATTTAGATGAAGAGTTTGCCTTTGGCGTTTGAATATATACTTGAATTTGACAAAATCATTGTCTAGTATCCTGCTGCCTTGGTGAAGGATTTGGGTACGCAAAAAACACGTGTTTGGTTTTTTTACTGTTAATCTTAACTAGGAGCGCGTGAAGCTACAGCGTTCATTATGAACCAGCTACAACAATGCCTGTTTTCTTTGGTTCCCTTCTTATTAAAATCATGTTCACAGTGTAACTGTGAATTATGTAAATTGCTTCTCTTTTGTAGAATGACAGCCTTTGCTGTCGGAGGTGAGGTACCAAAGAGAGAGAGCCCAGAGGGAGCGACAGAGAAGTGCAGCCTCGTGCACTCCTCCTCTCACAACAGGAACCTGAGGATGTGGGCACTCCACCTGGCCTGGAAAAAGAATTAGCAGAAAGTGAGGAGTTGATAGAATTTTGACAACAGGAATTTGGCGAGTCAGCAAACATGTTTTTATTGGCTTGGTTACTGGTCTGCTGCTGGCAATGCCTGGCTTAGTCAGCCATGAACCAGCCCCCACTGCTGTGCATTTGTTTATCCATTATTGATCATTCAAACATAAAGCTCTCAGGGCATCACATTTCTTGACAAGTCAGTGCCTTGGTGACTAAGTGCTTTTCACACAAAGATCTGATACCTGCGTGGACTACTCTTACTTTTCAGTAAAAGCAACTAATCCGTGTCAGATACAGGTTAGTGCTTCAGGAGAGACTGTGGAGGTTGATGGTCCAGGGGTTCTGGAGGAAGTACAGTGACACTGGTACCATTTAATGGAAGAGAATAGAGCCTCTGTGTCCATATAGTGGATTCTGCTTGACTTGAAGCATGCCCTTCTGCTTCCAGTTACAACGGGCTGTCTACAAACTTTTCCCAGACCCCATGTGGCACAGAGGTGCAAATTAAATTTGAGCTCTGGTGCTCTGCTTGCAAATATCGTGAACGTTTGTTCTGATTTGGCAGGAAGAAGGAAGTGAAAGTATATAGGGTGTATTCAGATGTTAATCTTGAATTACTTTCCAGGGCTATCTGCTACTGTCCCAGCAACATAACTTTTTGGAGGGTCGGTGCCAGACTGTTTTGTGAGGCAGCTCACGCAGCAGCACTGGTTAGGCCAGGATTTCTGAATAATACTGAGATCACAGCATTGCAGTTCCTAACTTGTCAGGAGATAGGCTTTGATTCAAGGGGGTATGATTTATCCTGACCACAAGGGGTTTTTCCCTGTGCAAAAAAGGGAAGGTTAATAACTTCTAGAAGCTTCTGGTGGGTAAAATTATTTTGCGGAGGGAACCTTAGACTGAGTTTGGGCTTTAGACTGTTCAATCAATACTGCTCCTAATGGTAGGCATTAGCATCTATAGCTGACGTGATAGAAGTTTGGAAACATGGGCAAGAGCAATTTTTGCCGGTAAAACTGCTGAGTAAAGTGAGTAAGCTGCTGACAACTTTCCTTTTTCACTCAGCCAGTGTAATAGTTTTGCAATAAAAGCAATTCCAAAGTAAGTCTTATGTAACAGGGTGAGAAACCTATCAAGCTGCACCTCTGCACTTCTGTGAAGTCTTGGAGATTTCTAGACTTAATGAAAATTTAGTGTCCCCCACAGTTTTGAGGGGAAGATCAATTTGCCCATCTCCTCCTTAATTTCTGTTGTGTTCTGAACTGGGGAGCCTGCAGCTCGCCTTCCCCTCACAGCAGAACTTTAATGTTTGCTCTTCCAAAAAAACCTGGTTTCATGCCTAACTGCACACATCTCACAGTTTTTTAAGACTTCCAGGCCCTGTTTTAGAACCTCATAGCTTATTTTGAACCTTCTCCATCGCTTGGATTTCACAGTATCATTTTCTTTGGATTTTAATTCCTTTCGTCTGTTTTCTTCCACCCCCCTCCACTCCCACCACCCCCACCAGCTCCTTCACTTATTTTACCTTGTTCCCCCTGGAACGTGAGCTGATGGTGTATCTTCTTTGCAAACTGAGTCTCCTTCTCATACCAGTGTCACCCTTTCTTGTTATCGGAGATTAATCCAAGTTTGGGGGTTCAAAGGGCTTTTTCATTTGGAAGAAAAGATTTGTTGATGGATTAGATACTTTTCATGTAATCCCATGTATTTATTATCCTGGGCAAAGCATTTCTTTCTTAAGGAGCCAGATGCCAGATGTAGTTTCCTTGCTTCAAATTCCTTTTGTCCAGCATCTGGCAAAAGCCTTGTCTTGGTGGTTTTTTCTACTGCACCAATTCCACTCGCACTGGGCTCTTGTGTTTGCGAGGCTCTGGTGTGCTTGTTATCCCTGCCCAGTTTCTCCCTGCGCTCCCATTCTCACACCGATGCCCAGCCAGGCAGGAATTGTTCCTGTAAAGCTAAATTCTGAGCTGCTCCTCTGGCTGTTGGCCACAAAGCTGGGTTCATGCAGCGGGGCTGCCCCCAGCGTGTCCCAATGGTCATGATGGAGTGGCCTGCAAGATCCCATTGCACAACTTCAACAAACCACTGGAGAGATTCTTGCTGTCTCACAGGAGGCTTGCATGGGCCTAAAACAACTTTTTTTTTTCTTAATGCTTTGACCTCACTCTAAACCACAGAACAGTTCTTTGAGGCATGTCTTTCAGCCCTTCTTGCTGATGGTATTTTCTGAGTGGTTCTGTGTTCTCATGTCCTGTATTTGTATTACAGAATGTGAGAGACAGTAATCACCCAGTTACCTACATAATTACACCTTCATCCCCGTATAGTCTGGAGGTATCAGCATTTCCCACCCCAAACCTGGAGATGTGACTGCTGGACTCCCATCAGTTTGCCTCTGAGGGAGGGTGAACAATGTCTTGCTGTCACCACCTACTGCTGCCTCTTGTCTGTGCGTTTTCTTTCTTAGGCATGAGCTTCCTGACAGCTAAACCACATCAAACAATAGTTTGCTTTTAGGTGGGAAATCTCTGAGAGATTTCCTGCATTGCATTGAAGAAACAGGAATAGCAAAGCTGTTGGGTCACAGAGGGAACCACAGACCATCACCAGCGGAGTGTTGAGCTACGGTGGCACATTGTCATCTGTTCTACAGGTTGTGCCCTCATCACTTGTGCAGTTCATTTTTCGTTATGCACCAAGTTAAAAAATACCAGCTATTTGTTCTGCGCAGTCTCTCTTGCATAATTATTGAGAGAAAGGTGGCTGAATGCTAGTGAGGGCTCTTATCTCTGCCTCGTGTCACTTTTGTTTATCCTTTCCCTATTTTGCCTATATTTTACTTGCAAGTCAGGTTCCGTCTTTTTCCTGGATGACGTAGGGGGATTTAGAGAATTGACTTCCAAATACGGAATGTTTTCCAGATTTCATTTCTTGCAGATATGCTAATAAAGGCTTTCCCATTTCCCACATGGAAAATAAACAGCTGCCTGCCCCTGCAGAAGTCAGAGCAAGAAGCAGTCAGCTTCCCTGCTTGGTCAATTCCAGTGCAAGAAATGGCCCAGAAACATTAACTTCTCAGCTGCAAAATCTTCACAACTTTTCTCATCAGGTAGATCCTGAGGCACCTGTGAAGCTTGAAGAAATTCCCCCAAATTCGTATCGCTAAGATACTGTTCTGCTGTGCTCTTGTTTATGAAGAGCTGAGTTCACAGCTGGAAAAGTGTGACTGCTACTTAAACAAATATGGGATGCACACAAACAAAGGGAGCTGCCAGACCCTCAGCAGCAGCGTCTGCAGCACTACCCTGGGGACAAGTTACAGTAAATCATATGGGACTCACTGTATTTCAGAAGGACAGTGACGACTGCAGCTGACTGCATTTTCTATCTCAGCCAACAAACACATGTTTTAAATGTTCCTGTCTCAGTAAATAAAAACTAGATGCAGATGATATTCCACATGGACTAAAAGCTCTCTGCTACATTGCAGGGTACTGAAAAAATGCTGGCTTGTCTTCTCCCTTCCAGATGTAAAACATGACTGAGTGCACTCATGAGATCTTTAGTGATCTTGCTTATTCCACGTTTAAATAAGTGCACAGAATCTGTATTTTCTTGTATCATATTTCATCTCTAGCAATGCTGCCAGGTGTGTTTAACTTTATTTTCTCACCTCACAGGACCTTAAAAAAAATAAAAGATTTGTTTTTAAAAAGGTTTTTTTCTATTTTCAAAATGCCGTCTGGAGTTCTAAACTTACATGATTACTTACAAAACTTTAATGTTTGTGGTTTTTTTATCAAGTAGATGGGGTTTCTACGGGTCAGATCTAAAAGCAGGATTTACGTAATGTCCCAGATTTTAGGCTTTATTTTGAGATGCCCAATTGTCCCCTTTCACAGACAATGAGTCCACGTGCTCAGGCTTTTGGTTTCCAGGGCCAAGTGAAAAAGTTCTTACTTGTATTCCCCACCTCAAAAGACTGATTTCCCTTTGTAGTTGACTGTAGAACCTGTAGTTAATCTATTGAGACTTGCAAATATCATCACTGGTTTTTGAGCCAATTGGCAGGCCTAAGTGCAGGGCGCAGGGAGGTAAACACAGGAAACAGAAGAAAGTTGCAGTGGAGTCAGATACTACTTGGATGAAATTGGTTTTGCTTACAAAGAAAGCACAAAGTTTTTTTTTCCTGGATACTTGTAGCAAAAAGTTTATTTACAGTATTTTTTGCAGGCAGCAATTAGCCCCAGGTGTCCCTGGTGTCCTCTGAGGAAGGTGTTCTCGGTGCTTTTCTTGGCTGAACATGTGTATTTGTTTATATCCTGCTTCATTTCCATCTCCAACCTTGTCTTCCCAGTATATGGGATGTTTTCCAGCCTGGTGCCTGATCCTCTCCCCTGCATGCCCAGGTTTCTTTCCCATGCAGATGAGGATATGGCAGGGGACGCTGAAAATCCAGATGTTGCCCTGACAGGGAGTCGGGATGCAGCTGGATCTTTCGTGCAGCTCCAAGCGTTGGGGAGTGGCTCAAACCTGCCATTTGAGATGGAGCTGCCGGGAATGGGAATTATCCAATCTGGCTTACGTCTACCAAAGCTTTGCAGGAGTGAGTTCTTATGCGTTGTTCCTGTGGAATTTGCAGAGCTAACTGCAGTGATTATGAGAGCCCAGCTGTGGAGAGGAATGCAATCCTTTTCTTAAGAAGCATTACGGATGGAAACGTCCCAGAACACGTTTCGGGTAGGTCAATACTATTTGGAGGTTAGTTCTGAATGGTAGCAAGGTGTCTGTGGATTAGATAAATCAAGCAAGTCTTGCCCATAAAACAAGTTTCCTTGTTTGAAAATAAATATTCCGGGACACAGATCATCCAAGGTACTTAGATATCTGCTTCCTATCTACTAAAGGGGGCTGGGTGTCTTCACAGACTGTGGACAATCAACCCCGAGCTGCTGGATCTGTTCAGCAATCTCACCTAATGCTGTGCAGAAGGTTCCCAGCCTCCAAGTACAGACACTGGATCCACTTATAGGTTGCTCCCGAGGCAGTGCAGTTTTCAGCCTGGTGTGGTGGTGTGAGATCTGTTATTTCTGGTTTATGGTCCTACAACGGGCTGTCAGCGATTCCTAATGCAGAGGGCAAACATCCCACCTCCAGCTGTGCAGATGGCTGCAGAGCAGACAGTATATAGCTGTGAATTATTGTCATTGGGGAAATAGATCTGTGTGTCACAGGTTTGGTGTTTCTATAGAACTGTGTACGATGTCTTACAGCAGTCAAAAAGGTGTCTAGAGTTTTAGGATGCATTTACAGAGGGCAAACATCCCACCTCCAGCTGTGCAGATGGCTGCAGAGCAGACAGTATATAGCTGTGAATTATTGTCATTGGGGAAATAGATCTGTGTGTCACAGGTTTGGTGTTTCTATAGAACTGTGTACGATGTCTTACAGCAGTCAAAAAGGTGTCTAGAATTTTAGGATGCATTTAGAAAGGAATTATGGGGAAAAATAAAAAAAAAATAGGAGAAAATTGTATTGCTTTCAACGTGTCGTGTTGAAAGCAACCAAATGCTTGTAGTTTTACAGTGTGTGATTAAAGGTAGACTTCATTGTCACAAGAGGCTGACCAGACCAAAAGTAGATGGGTTTGAAGAAAATGCATTGTAAGTCCTGCAGATACGCAGCTGTCACGGTACAGAGTTTGCACTTGAACTCTTGCTAAGCATTAGATCTGACTAAAGAAAATCAGCTTATTCCTTTTGTGATTTCCAAATTGCACTTAGATTCTCAGCAACTCTCCCAGATTCTTCCAGATTCTTCCACACATAGTGTCTTCCCCTCTAGAAATCCACAGAAATTCTGAAGTCATCTATGCACTGACTGGAACTAGTAGTTACTATTAAAAATAATTAACTGCAGGTAATATTAAAATGCATTTTGACGACAGTTTTCAACAATGGAGATCTCAGGCTTATTTTTGTAAGTGCCAAAATTCTTGTTTCACTTTTGCATACAGAAACAAAATGCCTATTTGCTGACCCAGAAGTTTCCATGGCAGTCTGTATAATTTCCAAAGGACCCATTTGCTGTGGAGTCTCTCCTGATGTCCTGTTATAAACAGGAATAAGTGCACCGCTTGGAACAAAGCTGCACTACCAAGCCAGAGCTATGTGCAATTTTCCTGGGGTTTTCCCATATTATGTGATAAGAATATAAGAAGTGCAGTCATTTCCAGAACGGGAAGCAATCCATAAACAAAACAATTAAAGCATGGATAATGCATCTGTCACCTGATACGTTCTGGGGAGTTCATTCATGTTAGTCAATATTGAGCAGAGCCAGAGGAGCGGAGGCCAGCAAACCAGTGTTTGTGTTCCATTTGCCTAAGGAAGAGTTGAAAGTATTTTTCAGGGACTTTCCAGTATTTCTTTCAATGACTTCCTCTATGGTTTGCAGTGTGTATACGTTAGAGAGAAATAGGCTTTTGGTATTGTAAGAAGAATGACACTGAAATTCGAGGGAACAAATTACAGTGTGTGATTGTAAAGGCTCCCAACACAAGAGCAGAACCAGAGGAACCAAGCGTGGGAGAGGGAGTTTGAGGATAAGGAAATGACACGAGGTTGTTGCTTGACTGGTAGGCTGGTGCTACTGTCCTCTTGCCCCCAGACTGAAATTGTTGGTGAGGGAAGGAAGAGAAAGTTGTTTGGAAGGAGGATGAAGTAAGGGACCAAGAAAACAGCTGAGGACAGAAAGGACCTGCAAACACCTCTACTGCGTTTCTTTGCAAGGAGGGCAGTGGACAACTGAAGTCTCAGGGTCCTTCCTTTCGTTGTGGTGCAAATGTCCTGACTCTTACCACCTGGTCACCTTTCTGGTGTGTTACACAGAGGTGTGTGCATGCCCACACACACACAAACAGCTGAGGACAGAAAGGACCTGCAAACACCTCTATTGCGTTTCTTTGCAAGGAGGGAAGTGGACAACTGAAATCTCGGGGTCCTTCCTTTCATTGTGGTGCAAATGTCCTGACTCTTACCACCTGGTCACCTTTCCTGTGTGTTACACAGACGTGTGCATGCCCACACACACACGTGCACAAAGACACTTACTAAACAGTCTACGTGGTTTCAAAGGGTGCGGTTTTCTCCTATGGCTTCTGCAGGGCCTTATAACTGGAGGGCCTCAGTTTAGATGTGGTGTTGGGGGATATGGTGTAGGGGAGAACTTCAGAGTAGGGTAGATGGTTGGACTCGATGATCCCAAGGGTCTCTTCCAACCTAGATGATTCTGTGATTCTGTGATTCTGTGAAGGGTGCAGTTTTCTCCTATGGCTTCTGCAGGGCCTTATAACTGGAGGGCCTCGGGGCACAGGGTTTGGAGTTCAGATGGCTGAACGCCTCAGACTGATGCCAAAATAATATGGGTTGAGGAGAGGACTGACATCAGTCTTACTGCGAAGGGTCTTCAGGAGGAAGCAAGCCAAAGACAGCTCTTAATTTATGTTCCCAAAGTTACCTGTCAAAAACCCTTCTGCTGTTTTAAGACTATCTAGATCGTAAGTAAAAAAATAATAAGTGTACGGTTTTCTCCTATGGCTTCTGCAGGGCCTTATAACTGGAGGGCCTCAGGGCACAAGGTTTGGAGTTCAGATGGCTGAACGCCTCAGACTGATGCCAAAATAATATGGGTTGAGGAGAGGACTGACATCAGTCTTACTGCGAAGGGTCTTCAGGAGGAAGCAAGCCAAAGACAGCTCTTAATTTATGTTCCCAAAGTTACCTGTCAAAAACCCTTCTGCTGTTTTAAGACTATCTAGATCGTAAGTAAAAAAATAATAAGTGTACATGCCTCAAATAAACAGGTATGCACTAGTTTAAAGCACTAGGTTAAAGCAATAGGCTTTGAGCCTGTGCCACCCTTCTGCTGTTTTAAGACTATCTAGATCATAGGTAAAAAAATAGTAAGTGTGCATGCCTCAAATAAACAGGTATGCACTAGTTTAAAGCACTAGTTTAAAGCAATAAGCTTTGAGCCTGTGCCCTCTCTCTCTCTTATTCTCATTTCCTTTCCTGAAGATGCCCAACACATCGATGCCTTTCATTTGGCCACTTTTGCAGTTTAGCTGATGATTTCAGAGAACGAAAGAGCATGGAATTTTTATACTATTTTCTTACAAACAGCACTGGGACTCCTGTGGGAAGATGCATTCCACCCGTGAGAGCGGTGCTCTCCAACAGCCCCCGTGGGACAGGGGATGAGGTGATAACAGTATGAAGCATCCCAGATTTCCAGCTGTGGGGCTGATATGGACACTGGCTGTGTTTAGGCATCAGAGGGTAAGACTCACTTGTCTGCAAGGTACTTAAATCAGGAGCCTTGCCCCACAGCCCACCAGTCCCCAGGGACTGGGAATAACCTGAGATGAGGAGAGAGAGCATTTTACCCTGTCCTAAGAGTTTGTTACTGTGTTCAGTGCTGTCAGGTTACCATAGCAGGGTGAAAAAGGGTACCAGGCACTAAAAATTCTCATTTCAGTTCCAGAAATCAGCCTGAGTTGGAAAAATGAAGCAGACTCTTCCCAAGTAAAGCAAATGAAAATGTAAAACAGGAGATAACAAACGGGGTGTTTTTTTTTTTAAGAAAACATTTATTAATACATTGTTAGGAATAATTACACACTCAGAAGCAAATTCTGTATATGTAAGATGCAGTTTTTTCCGTTAGCTGATTGAGTAGCTAATTAGACATAGAACCAATTCCTTGTACAGAGCAATGAGATTGTGAATATTTCTTAAGAAGTTAACAGTAGGGATGGAAAATCCAGTAGAAATTAAATAAATTATCATCGTTTTATCTCTTACATAGAAACAACTCAATAAATACATTTATAAATATCATGGAAATCACAGTAGATAAGTACCAAACCCACTGTCTTACAGATTCTGCAGGTTAGATTTTTAAAGCCAGAACTGACAGTTCCCAGCATAGCCACAGGCTGGCTGGGGTGCAGGAAACTCTTGTTGACACAACATACAAGTGCACTCCAAGGGAGCAGGAGGAATTACCAGTTTGCTGGTCTAATAGCAAAATAGTAAGGCTTAGTGTAAATAATCTGTGCGGTAAGTGCATTGCACTTAACTGGTTGTGTTTGGCTGAAACAGCTGCCAAAGGTTCTTCATTTCCTTTAGCAAACCTGCTCAGCATCTTCAGTGTCAGTGACCAGCGTGTCCCACGGACAGCACTGGCCACTTTGAAAGACTTTCTTAAATAGATGCACTTAAATAAATAAATAAACGAACGAATAAATAAATTAAATACGCCGTAATTAACATAATAACAGCGATGCAGGAGGTGGAAGATGGTACGCTGCCCGAATGATGCTTTTCCCAGATGTTTTCTCAACGGAGGAGCAGGAGCAGTTCCCAGATTCTTTCTGTGCTGGTGTCTCTTAGAGCGGGGAATCAGAGTTGAACTGAGCCCTGCGAAGAGGTGAGAAGAGAGGATCATTTAATGGGAGGTTCAAGAACAGTTATCATTGCTCAGCACTGCACAAACACTTAGGGATGAGCAGTCTGTTTGCAACTCTCTGTGCTTGAGGCATGTCTGTCTATATCTATAGAGGCTTGAGGCCTCTATCTTCAGGCAGAGAGAGAATAAACTTATTGTTTCAAAAGCCATTCCTGAAATCCCAGTGTGTGCATGTCTGGTGCCCAGCAAGGAGACTTCTGCAGCATGACTTTCTGCATTAGCTCCCATTAAGAAACTCATTAACTTGGAAATACGAATTCTTAACATATGCTACCATAAGTAAGGGGAAGATGAAGGGGTTTTAAGCCTCATTTTTCAAAGGGAGCCGAACACTTTTGTGTTCCTTTCGCTCCAGATGGAGTTGCCAGTACTCAAAGGTTTAGTAGAGATGTATCGGCTTGAACAGGGAATCTTACCCTGCATTAGGGTAAGAAAGACTAAGACTAATTCTATAATTAAACAACAAGTTTCCTTGGAACCTCACTGTAAAGTGTCACTAAGGAATCCTGCAAATTGGCTTTTAGGGGGAGTTTCACCACTGATGTGCCCAAATTGAAAGGGACCAGGACTTACTTGGCCAAGATTGCCTTCACAATCAGCTGTACCCAGGGAGCAGTGGGCTCCAGGCACACCTCTCTGCCGTCCTTCAGAGTAGCTCTGCAAAACAGGGAAGAGAGAAAAGTCAGGAAACTGCTGCAGGGATTTGCTTTACTCACAGAACATCATATGCATTTTTAGATTAGTTAGTGTAAATTCATCCCAACTGCTCTAGGTTAGACATTTTGTTACACGTGTTCCACAGCTGAGAAGGCTGAAACCATCCCAAAGTTGTGAGTCCGTGTGCCAGCTCTCAAGGCAGTCACACATTCCCCAAAATCTTTCTCAATACGGATGGGAACTTGGTTTGAATTTGTTTACATTAGTAAAGCTTTCTTACGCAAGGACTGAAACCTCTGCTGGTGAAAAGGTGTTTCACCAGTGTCAGGATTTCAACATTTTAGTCCCTCCTCTGTGCTATTCAACACCAGATTAGTTTCATTGTTTCCCTAAACCTGCTTCTGGGAACTTCATTTTTTTTTCTCTGCGACTGATGCAGACTGTTTTAGAGGGAGTTTTGCCTGCCTAATTCATGCAGGGTTAAAACTACTTTGTTACCTCGTGTATTAAGAGATGACCAGTCCTTGTAATTCACATTCTACCACCCAAAATATTTAATATGTCCCATGACAGATAAGCAATGATCAGTTTGGGAATACATAAGGTCATAGAGATGATGAAAAACCTGGTATATTATTTAAAACCATCTCTCTCAAAAGAATACCCAGATCCCACTCCCTTACATCACTCCTAACTCTGGGACCCCTCAGGGAGAGTAAAAGCCCCCGCAGTGGATGTTGGTGAGAAAGAGGGAGGCTCGTGCAGAGCTACTTACACGACTTCCACGTTCTTGCAATGGGGCCCGCTCTGGGTCAGCCTCACGTCCTGGATGGATTTGGGAGGGATGAACCTGGAGTGCGTGGCGATGCACTGGCACCGCAGCTCCGTCCCCATCCTGGCCAGGGCCCTGCCTGTGAGCAGAAAAGAGAGATCCTGGTTGGAGAGGCTGTCTTACCATCCCTCTGTCAGGAACAGAGCACAACTGATCTATTTTAACATCACTCACAATTAAAATACTGCATTTGTCCAAGCTGCCTAAATCCTCACAGTTCTTTTTTGTCTCAGAGGAGCTGATGCACATTTAGAAATAAATTAATGCATCTTTTTGAAATAAACCCACATATTTTGTGGTTCCTGGTACTGATGGCACTGCACACTCAGTTGCATCATTTCAGTACCTGGCTTGACAAGCTGGCAATTATACAGAAGACAGATCCCTAGATCTGGAGACTTGTCCATGCTCCTCTGTTGATATTGCTTGTTCTCTGTTCCCAGCTGTATACTGCTTGGTTGAGGCAGTATGGCCATTAAATAACAAATAAAAGATCAGAAATTATTCTTCATGTAGGAAGGGAGAGAAACACCTCGACACTGCAGAAGATCCTGTCTGTGCTGCACACACTTCGAGTCAAACATAGAAACAGAGCCAATTTCAGCTGCATCCTTAAAATTTTTCCCACAAGATGTCAGTAATTCCCAGGGCTACCTGGGAGATGCTGAAAAATCTCTCCAAAGAAACTACTTTGCTGCAACAAATGTAAAGCTGCCTTTCTGTGAGGACAAGCATCTGGGCAGATGCCTGGAGAGTATTACAGCTGGGGTGGGGGGTCTTGGGAGGGATTTACTTGCCTTGAGCCAGCGCCGCGGAGACGAGGAGAAGAGCCAGGACAGCCACGAGTTTGCCGTGCATGGTCAGAGAGGAGGTTCTGGCTGGGTTTTGAGCTGTGGCTGTGTGGAGCAGTGGTCTCTCTGTTCCCCGAGGGTTGTGGATGCTGTCTCTGGGCCATACGTCCCGCTTATATAGGGGTTTGTGCCCAGCCCCGGTGCGCTGCCGCAGCGGGCTTGCGTTACAGGAATTTCCCAGACGGGGCAAAACTGAGTCACATGACTGTTGTGAAACGCCTTCCTCGATGACGAGGAGTTATTCTGCTGTTAATGATATAAGGTATTAATTTATTAAAATACTGATAGAATAGCCATGCATTCCGATTTCTTTAGTAGGATTTTTAAAATTTTGTGCTTTTTCTAATGCCTGCCCTTATTTAGTAATAGAACTTTAGGATGGTTTCCGTTATGTTTATGCTGTAACTTTTTATTGTTTTCTTCAGGGTAATAACTGTTCTTTGTAGGGATGCCAGATTCAGACTTGAGATACTTAATTTCTTCTCTCCATTGATGGTGATAGCTTCTACTTATCTGATTTTACCTCTGTCGGGCAGTGCTGAAATCACTGAAAAGCTTTTTCACTGGGGTCAGGATTTTACCTCAGCATTATTTTGACATTAATGATTTTATTTTTGTGTTGTTTTCTTTTTTTTTTCTGCTCATGGGGCGTCTTACAAAGTAAATTCATCTCTAATACTATCTGTTATAGAGGAATTGAGGCTGCGCTATTCGAAGCTTCCTGTGGGAAGCAGATATTAAATTCTGAACGGCTGTGAAAATCTTGCCTGCATTTTTCCTGTCACACGTGTTAACGAATGCTAAACAGGAGAAGCTTTGTGTGCAAACAAAATAGCACAACCTGCTGAATGCAACTGCTTCTGTTTCCCTTGTAAGTCTAGATATTTTAAATAATTTTTTTCCATAATCTTTTTCACTGGCCATAACCCTAGCTCTTAGCAAAGGGAAAAAGCATTAAGTATCGTGGCCCTGCTATAGGCATTTCTGTCACAGAACCTTGGTGCAGGAATGCTGTGTATTTTTGTGGCTGGTAAAAAGATAACTTTGTGAGGGAGACAGTTTCAAGGGAAGACTTGGGCTCAAATGCTTATGTGAAGATTTGATTTTGTAACCCGTGTGGAATGACAGTGATCAAGAGAAGCCACTCTGTTTCGGTGCCATTAAACCGTTGTCCTTTTGACCACGATGACTCCTGCTGCTTGTCATCTCCAGCCTCAATGCTTCATGTTTCTGTGGTCTGTGCATTTATAGAGGAGCTTTGTCCCTACTCTGAGGAGTTTGTAAAACTCAATTATCTTAACCTGTAAAGCATTGTGTTATTTATAGAATTAATTTAATAGTTTGCCCATACTTTATTATGGCTTACTGTGTATCATTTGTCATTAACTTACTTGATGAAAGGAACTTTGTGATGAAAATTCATCTGTTTCCCATCACTGTTAGCTGGCCCAAGAAAAGATGCCACCCAGTTTGTCTCTCCTGTCTCTTACTGGGCGTTGAGTCAACAAAAGATACTGATTCTGACTCCTCATGGTGCTTCTCCTTAGCTGTGTGTCTTAGAGAGCTTTAGTGAAAAACACATTTAGTTCTCTGAAGGCATGAAAAAGGAGAGGATTTTGCCAGGTACTGAAGGGTGTGTTTTCCTGTTGTTGTATATGTTTTGTTAAATTAGCAGAGTGGTTTCACTGGTGTCGGACTGTAGATGTTGCAGCTTCAACCAATTTACTTGGAATGAGGTTTCGCTGATTCTTTTCTTTTGGGTTCCCTCTCTTTCTCTCTGTGCCTTTACGTTTGTATGCGCACACACAGGGCAATTAAAATGATGCTAGGGATCCCACTCTTCTTAATTACTATTTGCAGCTTTATTATCTAATTTTGGTGTGCGCTGAAATGTCATTAGTATCTGAGACAAAAAAAAAAAGGAAATTCCCCCTCAAATCCCCAAGTAAAGCCACTGCCTCCTTGTCCTCCTTCCCACTAGACTCAGCTATTTCCTGCCCGTGGCAGTAACGGATCTGCAGAAATCCCCGGGTCAAAAGTGAAGCCTGGTGCTTACCCCGCCTGGGTGATTAACCCTGCCCCGGGGCCAAGAGCAAGCGTCTGCCTAAAGGAGCAGGATGTTTGCAGTGAAATCAAAATCCACTACATTTTCCGAGAGCTGGAGCATCTCCTCTGCCTCCACTTGTTCCCTGATGTGCTGCGGTTTCACCGGGACTGCGTGGAGGGGGTGTGATGTGGATGATGGTGGCATGAAAAGGTTGAGACGTGAGATCCAGCCCAAAGGCCGGGCACTCCTAACCCCTGTTCCTGGGAGTGCCGCGCTTCGCCCAAGTTCTTCCACGTCCCTTCCACGCTTTGCCCGGGATCTCGTCCCAGCCCCTGCCGATGGCAACTCGGAGGCCATTATCTGAGTCTGGCAGCGCGTGTTTCCCCGCCAGCCCTCAGGGATGACTTGTGCAAATGGAATTGCGCTCCTTTTGAAGGGTAACGTCACCGCGCGAGCTGATACCGCCGCGAGCGGAGACCTTCCACGCTGAAGCCAGTTAAAAACATGCTCCTACCCAACAAACCAACAGTTATGCAATACTCTGAGGGCTGAAAAACTGCTGAAAAGGGGAAGGAAATCCCACCCCTGCCCTTGTTTTAAGGCAGGGTATGGGATGTGTTCTCCGTGCCGCAGGATAGAAACTAGTGGGTGGGTTTTTTTTTCATGATTCATTGCCCTGTCTAACAAGGGCAGAGAGGGATCAAAGAAGTCAAAAGGAATCTTGACTGGGATCATTTAGATCAAAGAAGAAGTCAAAAGGGATCTTGACAGGGATCGTTTTGAGTCTTTGCATGTAGCAAAGGACACCCACCCTCAAGGGACACGGCAAGGGGGATTCATGTGTACTCTGGGGAACAAGACCATCATGAGTCTTTACACATAGCAAAGGACACCCACACTCAAGGGACACAGTGAGGGGGATTCATGTGTACTCTGGGGACCAAGACCATCATGAGGGATGGGGGAGAGCTGGGCTCCAGTCCCTTACTGGTTTCAGTTGCCCCAATTGAAAGCTCCAGCCTCTGGGCTGACAAAGTTACTTTCTCTAAGAAAATTAAGAAACCATCTTGTTTTAGGCAAATTCAAACCTCTCACTTGAGAAGTTGTGCACGCAGGACCCCAACAGCCCAGGAGACAAAGCCTTGGCTGGAGGGAGGGTTCAGCCTGTGCAAGGTGAGCTCTGTCATCTCCTGCCTCCTCTCTACCAGCTATTCTTGTTCCGCAGGGAAAAAATCCCACTCCGTCTTCTGAAACCACCTCCTTTTCCCCACAAAGGGCTTAGCATTTGCCTGACCTTCCACTCAACCCAGGGGCTGGGAAATAATGGCTGGGAAATGCGGCTGCTCCCAAACTGGGCAGAGTCCTGTGCAAACACGGGTGGAATTCACGGTGAGGCAGCGCAGGGAGCAGATACTTACAAAAGCAGAATGTCTCCTAAACATCTGGGGCTTGACTTGCTCCATGAGGAAGTGGTAGCAAAGGAAGGAGAAAAGCTTGGGTCAGCTTGTGATTTTTTTTTTCAAACTTGTGTCTAAATATAGGTGGTTGTGTGTCCTTAGTCAGATCATGATAAGGGCTGGACTTTCCTGAATCCCTCTGGAATCACAAAATAGCAGTACAGCTTTATACTTGACTTACCTTTTAATTTATGGATTTATAAATATAATAAGATAAGTAGGTATTTATGTGACTCCATATTTATTTATGACGTATGTTTCATCTCTGCTTGGAAACATTCAATTCTGTTATGTAGCTTTCAGTTAAAAAGTTGTGATGGGTTAAATGAAATTTTTCACTGAATTTCACTGAATTTTTAGAGTTGGAAGGGACCATAGAGATCATCTAGTCCAACTCCCCTGCTGAAGCAGGATTGCCTATGTTTCATTTGATCCAATTCATTATGAAAAGTCATTGACAATATTAATAAAAGGCATCTAGTACTACTAGAAAACGATACAGTAATATTAATTACAATATTAATATAAAATATTAGCAAATATTAAGAAATATTCCTATTAAAAATAAATTAACTGTGTTTGGTATGAAGAGAGGAAACACTAAGTCCAAGTAGAGAACTGTTAGTGACCAGCAGCTGGGGTTTTCCCTGCCCTGGGAAGGCTGCGTTAATTGCTGCAGTTGATTTCCCTTTGATGAGTTTGGCAGGAAGCATTTTCTGACTGGGGAACTAAGATATGGAAGTAGCGGGAGGAAACACATGGTAAATTTTACGAAGTTGGTGCTGGGAACTTTGGATTAAATTTAGAAGCGGTCGTTAGACACACTGCACGTCATGCATTCGACATGTCACTTGCTGTTGTCTTAACGGCTCCTCAGGCTCCAGCCAGCCCAGCTTGGACCATGGCAACCTCCTCCTCCCACCCAGGGCTCAGAATCACAGAATGATGTGGGGTTGGGAGAGACCTCCAAAGATCATCTCCTCCAACCCCCTGCCAGAGCAGGGCCACCCACAGCAGGTCCCACAGGAACGTGTCCAGGTGGGTTTGGAATGTCTCCAGAGAAGGAGACTCCACCACCTCTCTGGGCAGCCTCTGCCAGGGCTCTGCCACCATGCAGAGCTAGTGCTCTGGCTCCCAGCATCCAGCTCCATGGGGCAGGCATGGCAGTTTTGCCTGCAATATTTTTCTTGACTGTAGAAAGAAATTAACAATAAATGCAATGGAAATTAACACATTAAACCGATGTTTAGTCTTACAAGCTCTTTTTTTATTATTTGTTTATCAGACTTGGGTTGATGGTTGGACTAGATGATCTTAAAGGTCCCTTCCAACCTAGACAATTCTATGATTCTACGATTCTAAGTAGTCTCCTGGACCCTTGAGCAGCAACATTTAACTCAATTAATATGCGAGCTGCAAATTCCTTTTGCAAAGCAAAAAATGAGAGAAAAAAAATGCAAAATATTTCCCATTATTTTAAAGTAAATAATGTGTTTTTTTCTTCAGAAATATGAGTTCTAAACTTCTTTTTGTATATATGTAAATATATATGTGTGTCTCCCTTGCTGCCATCATCTTCCTTCCTATGAGTAGAAACTACAGCACAATAAACATCACTTCAGAAATAACACAGGTAATTTAGTATCTCTAATTTTAGCTGCTTCCTTCTGAAAGTCATTAACTCCTAGTCATTAGGCTGCCCTGAAGCTGGCAGTGACCTAGAACTCTTCATTTCCTTCAGGTGATCCCATTTGAGTCAGCATTCCCCATTCCAGTGAGCAGCATGTCTCATAGATTATTTTAGAGATGTGCTGCCAAAAAAATTACTTTCTGGGTGCTCATAGAAAATGAAGTAATCTTTGGTCTTTGTTCAACATGTTGCAGCAGCTGGTGGAGGATCTCTGCCACTTTCTCAACGATGGCTCTTTCATGGAGAAATGGGGGCGAATTCAGTTTCCTCGTGGCCACCCAGAAGGTTCTGACTTTTGAAAGGAAGAGATCTGGTTTGCTTCGTCCCTTTTGGATGGGGCATTTGTTCATCTCTGTTGAATTATCTCCAGCCTTTCCCAACTCCGCTCTGTCTTCTTGAAGACGGGGGCCAGGGGCTGCTCAGTGCTCTGCACGTGGGTGAATCTCGTGGTTACACAGGGGCATAAGGAATTATATTCGTTAGTTCTTATTCGTGCCCTTGTAACTCCTAACGATATGTTTGGATGGGTTGGGTTTCTGGGGTTTTTTGGTTTGGTTCTGAAGTGCAGAGCCCTGGTCTGACATTCCTATGGTACAATTTAGTGTAGTCCCAAGACCTCTCTCCTGTGTGCCAGTGGTCAGCCTAGAATGCCTCTGTCTGCTTTCTGTCTGAGCTGCCTGAGTTTTTTCCTGTGTCAAGCACTTTGGGTACTTCTGTAGTGAATTTCACCTGGTAGTTTATTCCCTAATCAGCGAGGCTCCTAAGGTCCTGCTGCTGTTCTTTGAAGTTGAGCTTGATCTTTACTACTCCTCATCTGTTACCATCAGAGTGGTTCAGCTCACAGAAGTGACCTTCCCCGAGCACCTGTGGATACACCAGACCAAACAGGACAAGCTGGAGTAGGAATCCGTGGGTGATGCCCCTTTAGCAAAACCAGTTGACCTTTTCATTCTGCCCTTTTTTTCTGTGTGTTCACCTGTTAACATCTATTTCCAAGGCTTCTTTCTTAGCCTCAGTGTTTCTAATGTTTGTTGAGGGTTGTGAAAGGATTTCAGAAGGACAATTTGAGTGTACCTGTGGGACCTTCCACATCTATAGGCTTGTTGTCACCTTCAAAGGACTGTAACAAGTGCATGAAAGAAGACTTCCTTCAAAGCTACACAGACTTTTCCTTATTATATCTTTATTCATGTCTTCACTAATTGTACCCCTTCTATTTCTGCTTTTAGTAAGGCCATTTCAAGGTAAGGAATTTCCTTTGTTTAGTGTTGTCCTTACAGCACTAGAACACATTCATTACGCTTGAGCTCCTGGATCCATCACAGCCAGAGTTTGAGAGACAGACACAGCACAGGAACAAAGTAGAATCAGCAACCACCTCAGGGAAAAGAAAATAATCAAATGTAGTGCTGTAGCAGAAGGAGGGGGTTGTTCCTTGACATTCTGATCAGCAGGGGTTTCCTCTCATTTCAGATCCTTGAAAAACTCCAATGCCTACTTTTCCTTGACTTCTCTTTGATCGGTGACTCCATGCTGTGTCTGGCTTTGTAATCAGATGAAGTACAAAGGCAATTCAGAAATTTATTAATGAAACAATTAACTGTTTTTACTGTATCAACAAATTGACATATGTGCAAAGACAAAAAATCCAAGCACTGCTCCAACAGAAAGGATTTCCATAAGCCTGGGGGAAGCAGGGATGTGATTGTCCCCAGTTACAGCAATGGAAGCTGATAAGCTTAGAAATGCCAGCTGTACATCGGAATTGTACCCAAAAGAGATGAGTCTTTTAGAGCTTGATTTTTGGAAGTGTCAAACCCCCCCAGATGGGGGCGTGGGGAAGGTATCAACGCTGGGAAACTAATTTAATCCCCAGGCAATCAGAAATATAGATTTAGAGAGAACTGCTGGAAAGAGTTCCTGATGCCAGAAAAGGGTGATTTTCACACCGGGAAAGTAAAATATGCCTTCTAAAAATAGCTTTAGAAGAAAAATAGGAAAGAAGAAAACTCACCTGGCCAAAATAGCCCTTACCATGAGGCAGACCCAGGGCACAGAGGGTTCCAAACACACGTGGCTGCCATCCTCCAGCGTGGCTCTGCCGAGGGAGACACAGCCAAGCAAAGGGCAGATGGATCCCCCCTCCCCTAATGATCTGACATTTATCTTAGCTATTTGCCCATTAGGTAACTGGAGGACATGGTACGTGCTTTGGCTTATTAAACTTGTTTGAGATTTCGCAGGTAGAATTTCTGAGAGAACAAGGGAAAAATGATTTTCCTATAGATTTTCTATAGTAGGACATTTAAGTTTGTTTTTTTTTTTTTAATGAATGGTGTCGATGTCAGTGTTTATGTTGCAATCTTTTTAATGAGGCTGATGAATATTTTATTTGGTTTCTGTTCTCTATCTGGTCATGGTTTAGCAGATCTTTCAGGAACTTCATTATCTTGGAAACTTCTTTTTTTTTTTTAACGCAAACCTGGCTGAAATTGCCGATCGCTAGTGAGGTGGAACTGGATGACACACGGTGCTGCACAGAGGGTATGGCAAGACAGGTATTATTTGCTTATGAAACCATAGTGAAAGTACATAAACCCTGGGAGCTGCCTTCTGTTTACATGAATGCATTGAGCCCATTCATGCGACTAGTTCCTGATGTGATTTTAACTGAAGATTACTGTGTCTTTTTCTTTGTACTCACATGGGTTTTACAATGTAAGTGCCACACTCCACGTGTGGGGAAGTGCTCCATACACAGTTCTGACACGGGGAATAGCTCGCGGCGTTTCAGACTCCTCCACGTGCAGAACAACTTAGTGGAAACTGAATTCATTTCAGGATGATCAAGTCTATATCTTTGATTGACTCTTCATCGTCTAAAGTATTAATTGTGCTCTTCACTGTGTTATGGGGATCTAATTCTGTCCTCTGATGCTGGCGATAGTTAAGATATTAGCACAGAGAGACTTTTAAAACACTGTCTGGAAGTGGCTTGTAACACTGGTGGGAAATTAGCTCATTCCCTTGGACAGAAGGTCTAACACCGTATACTTTGTGTCGAGGAGGCTTTGCGAGGGATCTGCAATTCCACCCAACGTAAATAAGTAACTGGGGTGTGAAATGTCAACTCACTTCCTCCCATTGAAAACAAGATGCTATTTTGCAAAAGTGCTCACGTGATTTCCACATTTTTGCAGTGAGGTCCTCTTTGGTTCGGTCTCACATTCTGGATAGCCTTGGGAGGGATGAACTTGGACTGGGTGCTTCTGCACAGGCACTGGAAGCCTTTGTCCTCCGTCCTCGCCAGGCTCTACCTGTAGAACAAAACCGCATTACGTCTGGGTAAATGAACAATCTCATTATTTGCTCCTATGCAGCAAAGAGTATTCCCTTCTGTCAGCCTTATTCTTGTTACTCAGACACTCTAATTTGCTGAGGAGTTTGAGATGATAAAATTAGCTGCATCTGCACAAGAGCAGCAGGTACATTTTCAGAGCTCTTGGTATACAGGTGCATTTAAAGTTGAAGTTGTATTTCTAAGGGAAAATACTTAGATGTTTTCATTTGTGCCTGGCCACATTCTACACCTAGATTGCATCACTTGAACAAAGTAGGTTAACGTCATTATCTATGTCCACATATTGTTTACTGGTTTCTGCCGTGATCCTCTGCTCAGATTCTTTATTTTCCTCTGCAAATTGCATAACTCTTGCTTTGAGGAAGCAGTATCATCATCCTGCCTACCAAGAATTAAAGTACAAATAGGAGAAAGTTGACATTTGGAAAAGAAGAACTGTATGGGCATGTTTAGAAAAAAGGTCCTGTATTAACTGAAACATTTCTTAAAATCTAGGGTAAAGCATATATTATGGCATAGGAATAAACTGATTTCCTGACAGAAGTTATTTTACCCCCAGAACCAGCCACAACATCCTAACAGATGCAGAAACAAATGGTGCTTTTTATTTCTGAATAATTCTGAGTTTTCTGAATATTCCTGAGTTCATTGAAGATGCACATCTCTTGCAAAAAGTCATCATTAACATAGTAGAAGCCCACTTCCATTTTCATATGTATTATATATTCATAGTTATATTTATAAAATAGTGTATAAATATAGATGTTATGTTCTTTATTGATTATGTGATTTTTAAGAAATCATTTTCTTACCTTCTGACCCCACTATTAAGATCAGACAGAGAACCAAAGCAACAGCAAGAGGTTTGCCATCCCTTGCTGCACAGAAGCTTTCTTCCTGGCAGAGGTCCAGCTCCAGTTCTCTTTCCCACCAGGGTTTATACTGGAAAGGTGCTGAACAAGTGCTCTCCAGCACAGCGTGGGGGTTCTGTACACACGGGTTTCCTGACACGTGAGAGTGTTGCAAAAGGAACCCAAACCTCTGCGCGGGCCGTTCAGTAGCACTTCAGAATTCCCTAAATTGCTTCTTCTTAATCATTTCTTTAAATTGTGGTTATTATCCGTCACTTTCTGTTTGCACATCCTCACAGGACACCAATTTTAAGCAGCAATGCTGAGCTTGCACTGGGAAACCAATACAGCATTGCCAGGCATCCCCCCAACCTGAAATAAAGAGACTTTCCCCCCACTTCCGAATGTGGACTTTCTGTTCAGCTCTTTTCATTGCCTTGTGCAAAATCTTTTAGCCAACTTAATTAGGGGAACTTTTCATCCCAGTCTCTTGGACTATATTTTGGTGTGACTCCAATGAAGTTGTTTAGCCAGTGTCTTCTGAAGGCAAGAGATAAGTAGTTGCTGTTGTTCTCTGAATGGAATTTGTCTTTATCGGTTTGACTAAAGGGATTTAGATGCTTAATTCTGTACTGAAAATCTCCTTTAGTCACTGAACAGGAAATGATGAGCTTACAATGACCAAGGCATTGTCACCTAAGTCACTTAAGCTCTTCAGAAAATTTCATTTGTTCAGAGTATGAAAAGAGAAAGTATCTGACAATAAGAGCCATAATAACACCTGATTAAAATAAGTACTTAGGAGGTTACTTTTTTTCTTTCTAACCTCATGCATCTAGAATAATGATAGGTGTTTAAAACATCTCGTAAGTGAAGCCTCTCAAGTATTCCTCAGGAATGCCTTTCTAGTGTGTATGGTTGGGACATGGGATATTCTTATTTTTGTGAGGGGAAAAAGAGGTGGTCTCAAGGAAAGAAACTGGACCAAATTGTGACCTGATAAAATATGTTGCCCAAGTGAATTTCTGTACTTTACTAAAATTAAGAAAGCAATTGGGTTTTGAAAAGAAGGACCCTGCCAACTGAGAGCCTTGGCATTGTATGCAGGGGAGATGGCAGTTTATCCTGGACATAGATAGTCTCTGGCCTTGCTCAGTGGGGAGCAGGACAGCACTTTGGAAATGTTAGATAAGATTGCTACCTAGTTCATAACCAGTGTCTCAGCGTACAGGTATTTTGCCAGGAGAATTAGTAATTTCATGGAGGCCAACAGGGAAGAGCAGCCCACGTTTGACAAAGGTAGTCATCAAGAAGAGCTGCGGTGCTTCTCTTAGCAGCCTCTGCCAGCTCTGAAACATGTTTTTGGAAGCGTGAGGGTGGTTGTGTTCCAAAGAAATGTGTCTCGTGAGTGTGCACAGAAAAGAAATGCAGTATTTTACCATTTCTAGCCAGCCTGTCTCACAGATGAGCAATACCCTACGGAGAAAGGAGGGCTATGGCTCAGCTGCTCTGCGGATGCATGGCCTGGGGTCCTGGGAGCACAGCTATCACCGAGGAGAATTTACAAGAAGAGCCCTTCCTTGGCCATGATTCAGCTCCCAGAAATTTGCCTGGGATTTTGCTGGTGACAAAGGTTACTGTAAGTGCCTGTGTAGCGCTAAACCCGGTGCCAGTCCTTCAGGAGAGGCACATACCTTTGTGGGCGTGCGTAGAAAGGGGCTCTTCCCCACCTCTCCCCATTCTTGGCTGATATTTCCGACACGCTCAGCTCCAAATGCGATTTCTGAAAGAAGCCAGCTTGTAAACATCACCCAGAAAACCGGAAAGCTTAGTGTTATAAGGCAAGTCTGAGCAAAACCTGTCCCTGGAGACACTTTGTCTCCCTTCCCTTCCAGGGATGGGCTCTGGCAGGGTGGGACAGGGACGGAGATGGGGAGAGGGAGCAAAGTGGTTGGAATAGTTGTTATCTTGCACAAGAGCTTCCTCAAACAGCACCAGAAACTCCCTTTTTATCTTGCACTGTGAACAAACACGAGCTGTTTGTGCAGCTTCTGACTGGCAAAGGCCGAAGAAAACCAAATATCGGAACATTTGCTCAACTTTCCCATTTTCTGGAATGTTTGCTGCTCGTATTCCAGCCATCTCTCTGTCCATCGCTGTGTCTCAGGCAGATGCGTGGCCCTGCAATCGGAGCTCTATTTCTTAGGATTGCTCCTCGTGTCGCCCTCCCTCCTCACTGGAATTTGGGAGGATGCTCAGTGACCTCCTTAATGTTTATCAGATTTCCCCGCTGATTTAAGATAACGAGAAGCTTTGTTCAGTGCCACATTCTCAGCTGACGTGCTGTCTGAGCACCACTGCTGCTATGACCCTGGAATTTCTCTGACTAACCATTATTTCTTCATTACTTTCTATCTGTGACCTCTGAAAACACTTGAGTCTGGCAAGGAAGCAGGAAGAAAGTAGATCATTTTTATAATTCCTCCTATAGGAAACCATCCACCCTCCCAAGAGGCAAGAATTTGTCATTAGTTGTCATTAAGTGCCTCTCACAACCCAGACACTGCTTGCCCTTCTGAGAGCCCAGTATGTGATACAAACGGAGAGAAAATGCATCCTCTTTTTCAGTTCTGTATTTCAATGGGGAAATGAATAACACAATATTGAAGTGAAAACATTTCAACAAGCATTTATTAGGCACATATAAATAAATATTTCCCATGAATAAATAAATAAATATTGAAGACCATCTGCTTTCTTATACAAAAGTAAATAAATATGCAAAAGTAAATAAACATAAATAATTATTTAAATAAATAAAGTGCTTTTTTTCTAACTGAGAGATGGCATTAAAACATATGTTTATAGCCTCACAACGCTAATTCACAAGAAACAGTGTCTTGAAAACGAGTGCACAAAGACTGATGTCTCAGAACAGAATTTTGGCTTCCTAATTTTGTGAGTTTCCCTCTTCCAGGCAGTGGCCCGCTCTGGGTGCAGTGTCCCGGGTACAGCAGATGTTCCTGGAGAGAACACCCATTTTTCCTAAACTGTTAGCCAGCAGGGAAGGTGTCATTTAGTGAAAGCTGTGCTGAAGAGCACTGCACTCCTCTGGCAAAACCCCCTCCAGAATCATCTCCATCTCCTTCCACAAGCCGTTTTTATTGCCTGCTTCTTGTTGTGTTAGACATTTCTCTCCTATATAGAGGGACCTCTTTAAAAGACTTAAAGTGCTGTTGTCCGCTAGCTACAGAGACAGGGAGTCCATACGCTCTGGGTGCTGTTAGCAGGTGAGTGCAGGAGGCAGGAGGAGCTGAGCTGCCAGAAGCTGGGTGAGCATCTCTCCCGTTTTTTGCCTTCCTGGAAGAGTTCGGACATTTTTCTTCTTCGTCTTAGGACAGTGTCGCAGGGTTGGCGTTTGCCCTAGAGAGAAACAAAATGGAAAAGAGACAATTAGAGAACGGAACGGGTATCACTGGCTGGAATCGGATGGAACCCACCACTAAGGGTTTGTTCCTCTGTGTCCAAGCTCCTTAAGAGCTGTTCCTGAACTGAGGGATGCTGGCACGTTGTCACCTTCTCACAAGGAGGCGGTAACTGGGGGCTCCCACAGTTTGATGCCTGATTTCCACCCCCCTCCTCTAAACACCGTTGGTTTCAAAAAACTGACTGTTGCTTTCTACCACTGCCAGCAAGAGACAACCAGCGGGTGAACACCTGGGTTTCCTGAGCCCTTCAGCCACAGGTTTTCAATAGGTTTGTGCCTTACAAGAGGAGGGGCTGACTTCACCTGGGGTGTGGGGCACAGCAAGGGATTGAACCTCATGCTGTAATTAAGGCTCAGAGCAATCAGTGTTTGTCCCAGTTAGTGAACACAAACGGTAGGAACCGCCTGAGGAGACAGAATTTTTGAACACTCTGCGCTGTATGTGTTTGCTGGCTCATTTAAAATCCCGATTTTTGATAAGCCATGATCATTGAGAACGGATGACTCACTTGTCTAGGATCGCCTTGATGATGAGCTTCACCCAGGGAGCAGTGGGCTCCAGGCACACCTCTCTGCCGTCCCGCAGCGTGGCTCTGCAGTGCAGAAAAAAGGAAGGAAAAAGGTCCACTTAGTGAATTTTGAGGCAATTCTCCTTTTCTCTCATCACATCATTCCAGGCACACACTTATGTGTTCTCCTTTACTTTAAGCTGCGTCAGCTGAGGCTGTAGCCTAACATAAAGTTGCTTTGTTTTAAATGGTTTCCTATCTTTTCATATCTGTTTGTTTGAACGCAATAAATCATTTGCAGGACTCTTTCTTTTTTTTTTTTCCCCCAGCTTGCTTTCTATTTGTGATGGTGCTTAACTGGGATAAATCTTTCCATCTAGATTCAGACACTGTACTGCCCAGTCCAGAGGAATTTTGCTACAGTAAGAGTTCTGGAACTGTGACCAGGTTATATGATTTTTATGTGAATGGTAGTTTTTTCGTTGACTTAAGTAGAAGCGTGATCATGTTTCTGACCTAGCAGTTAAAGTTCCTGTTTTGCTCCCTTGCTCAGCATGGCTCTGCTCGGAGGCTGGTGGAACTCAGACTCGTAGAAAGTTACTTGCTGTCTGATGACTTTAGGTTGAAATGTTGCATGGGGTGTTTAAAAAGCAGAGATTGGCAAAGCCAACAGGCAGCTTTGAACATGTCGGGCATCGTTTGTAAGTGCAGCGAGTGCTGCCCTTCTCCTTTTGGAGCAGCCGTGCCTGCTGCCCTCTCACATCCCTCGGAGAAGGCTGACATCAGCCCTCATCTACAGTCTGCTTCCTTCTCGGTTAAGGAACCGGGAGGATTTTGCGAAAGCACTTACATGACTTCGACGTTCTTGCAGTGAGGTCCGCTGGGGGTGAGGTTGACGTTCTGGATGAACTTGGGATGGATGAACTTGGAGTGGGTGCCCACGCACTGGCACCGCAGTTCCACGGCTGAGCGAGGCATGGCCTCACCTGGGAAACCAGAAATAAATAAAAAAAGGTGGGATGTTTCACTCTTTCCACAGGAAGAACAACATGTTCTTGTCGCTTACGGTGTTCAAAGAGTGATTTGTAAGACAGCACGGTATCTCCCCCGCCAGCATTTACACTCACAATTAGTTAGGAGGACTTTAGAAAGGATCTCCTTACCTTTTGTTCCCTCAGCCGAGATCAGGAGAAGAGCCAGGAGAGCAGCCACAGCCTTGCCCGTCATGATGCAAGAGTGGTTTTCTTCCTTGTGCGGCTGGGTTTTGTGGTGAGGTGAGCTCCCAGGGGTGGCCAGTGCCTGTGCTCGGGGACCTGCCGTGTTTATATAGAGCTCCAGGCTCCCCCCACGCCAGCACCATGTGTGGGTCACACCAGGGGAAACTCCGAGCTGTGAGTGGCCCCCGTGCAGTGAGTCACAGGTGAGTGGGTAAGCCCCTTTCCCTGGATGGCCACGAAAGGGCTTTTTTTCATCAGCAGGAAACACTGTATTAATTAAAGAAATATAAAAACAGAATATGTGCAAAATTGCCCCCTACTTATTTTGGGGGGAATCTATAGGGTTTTTGTAATACTCTATTTCTTGTGGTCATTTTCCTCTGAACCTCCCTACTTTTGCTGTTATTACTATTTTACTCTGTAAATTTCCACTTCTGATGGAAGACATTTGATTTGAGATTTTTCATCTGTATGTCTTTGGCCTTTGATTTTCTTTCATTTTAAGACATGAGAGAAGTAGGAGTTAATACTTTCTAGAAATGATAGGTACTAGAACTGGGTGTTAATTAGCTCCCCTTGTCCTTATATGCAGCGATTACATTTAAAAAAATCTTTCTTTACACACAGTGATAAGTTCTGCAGAAATACTCACAGTACTTTTTGATACAGTAAAAACTCATGCCACTGAAACGGCCAACAGAATCCAGACTGACTTTGTTGTGCTATTGAGAAGCGGAGAATAACAGAATATGTTATTAGGATATGCGGAATTGCTTTGCCTAATCAGGTGGATTGTTTTTGAGGATGAATGCTTCTTCTGAGGCCAGAACTTCTTAACTGTTTGCTGCTTTGAATCTGGGCAGAGGAAAATTCTAAATGTGGCTGCAGGGTTCTGCTTCTGAAATAAATTGAGGCACTTACCCAAATTTAAATTTGGCCCCATGAAGAGAAGATTTCTTCTGATTATGGTAGAATTAAAGGACAAGTGAAGATGGGATCATGGAGGAGGATTATTCAGATGGAATCAGAGCTGCACAAGCATTTTTATTAATTATAGAAAATAATACTAAAACACAAGTGGAGGTTTTTTTTGGGTTAAACATTAGGGAATCCCATTACTGTTCTTCTGCCAGGCAGTGGGGACAGTCAAAGGAACAAAGCATAGGGCCAGTATGAATGAATAGAGGTTTATTGTTTTCTGACCCTCCTGAAGGACACAGATCTGTGTGTGCCAAGCTGAAACTCAATATTCCCGTACCTATCAGTGTCTGGAGTTTTACACAATTCAGTTTACAGATAGTCTTAGAGGATTTGTTCTGAAAAGTAGCCTCATAAGATGTGTAGGTATGGAATTAAGCACCTGTTTTGCCAGTACATTGGGTGAGCTATGGAATTAAGCACCTGTTTTGCCAGTACATTTTCAGCTTGCTGGGTGAGCTGTCTGTGTGTGCCAAGCTGAAACTCAATATTCCCGTACCTATCAGTGTCTGGAGTTTTACACAATTCAGTTTACAGATAGTCTTAGAGGATTTGTTCTGAAAAGTAGCCTCATAAGATGTGTAGGTATGGAATTAAGCACCTGTTTTGCCAGTACATTGGGTGAGCTAAGGGGAGCTCTAAGCACTTCATTCCAGCCCATCTGTGCCAAACCTGAGCTTTGCCATCTTTTCATCTCCTTCATAATTCTGTAGACCTCTGTCACCATTCCAGCCCATCTGTGCCAAACCTGAGCTCTGCCTGGTGAGTGTCCTCTCTTCAACCACGGCATCAGCACGGGGCTAGGGTCACCTAAGAAAACATCAAGTGTGTTTGAGATTGATCCCTAATAAATCCCCAGTCTCCCACTCTGAGCCTGGCTTCATTTGAACCTCCTGATGCTTTTATGGGAACACAAGGGTTAGATACTGATCCTTGTCCCTGATTTCCATCTCCTTCATAATTCTGTAGACCTCTGTCACATCTCCAGGTGATCTCTTTTTACAAAGTGGTGTCCTGTTGCCGGTTGCACCGCTCCTTCATAATTCTGTAGACCTCTGTCACATCTCCAGGTGATCTCTTTTTACAAAGTGTTGTACTGTTGCTGGTCGCAGCACAGACTGGGTTGTTCATTCCTATCTCTGGGCTTTTTAGTTCCCCCAACACACTATTTCCATGCACAGCAAACTGCTCACAGTAATGAAATTAGAGCATCAATGGAAATGCCTTCAGGCCAGCATGCAAGAAGAAAATGGAAGTATAAATTGCTCTATATCTGAGGAGTATAGAACTCTTTTCTAAATAAACCCAGGAAACTGTTATTTGTCCTTAATTTCATTAATGATTTTCATTCATGCAAAGATGAAGTCATTGCTGCTGTACTGTATGTGCAATGGAGGTGTTATTCTTTGTCGTCCTTGCAGGGAACCTCCTGCCTGTTGTGTTTTAAGGAAGTATTATTTATTTCTGCTTTCTGGGTCCAGACAGATAAGACATTTGTGGCTCTTGTACATGACTATTCAAGTACAAAGAAAGGGCTTCAGTGTATCACAGCTATCATATATGACGTCACGATTACAGTATAATCTTGATAGGGAGGAATGGGAACAACCAAGCCCGTGCTTTGACTTGTTATTTAAGAGGTAGTGAGCGGAAGACTTGACCTGCAAAAACCCCACACTCAACAAAGACAAAATTCCTCTTGTGGTTACAGAGAGAAGTCAAAAGATGAGCCATAAATGAAAAGATCACATGTTTTATGGTAAACTCTTGTGATTTGGGTGAAATTGAGGAGCTGCTGTTTCAATTTATGTGCGAGGACCTAGTTTTGGAGACTGAGGCAGGTGAATGAAAAGCTGCTGAATTTCTAATGCATACAGTGCCCGACTGAAGAGAATAATTCCTAAGCCTTAAATATGAGTATCATAAACAATATCTGGTAGCCTCCAGCTGAATAAATATTGGGTTTGTCACAAGGGTCATAAATATGGTTACTGAGAAGCTTCCATTTTTTTCCCTAGGAGTGCCTTAATACCTACCAAGAGATAAGATTTCTGAGAAATGATGGGCTTATCAGCAGTATGTGACCCACAGGAATGCAGACTGTCCTGTGTCCAGCCTTTGACACTGATGTGTGGGACAGAAGTCCCTGTCCCAATCACACGGCAAGCTGGTACGTGCTAGATTAGTTCAAATCAATCCGTAGGTGCTACCACAGGCATAAAATTCACTAATTTCACTAATCAAGGTGTCCACTATGGCATAACGAAGGGCAAGAGAGAGCTTGAGGTACCCGAGTGGAGAAACTGGAGTTCCTGAGCATAAAATTCACTAATTTCACTAATCAAGGCGTCCACATCCACTATGGCATCACAAAGGGCAAGAGATAGCTTGAGGTACCCAAGTGAAGAAACTGGAGTTCCTGGGATCGTTTTCTTTGTGCTTCTCCCCAACTTTCCCTGACTCGTGAGCGACCCTGAACTTTACATTTCCTTATGCTCCCGTGAGTGGTGGGGGATTTTTTTCCCCTAGGGAACCCCTGGCTCTGTCCTCACCTCCCACAGTGTTTGCTCACCAGTATCCTTAGAGATCATGCCTCGTGCCTGGAATTTTAGATCCAAACATGTAAAAGATCATTTAGAAATAGCTAGGTAGCTGACTCAGTGACTGTGACAACTCCTGCTGGGTTTTTTTTTTTGAAGAATATTAGGTTCAGCAGGAAAGGATAGTCCTGCTTGAGCTTTAGATTTCCTTCAGGCAAATTCTTCCTCTTATTTTCTTATACTTCCGTGACCCCGAATGCAAAACCTATGCGTGCTTTTGATCTGCAAAGGGAAAATGTCTTAATTTCTTTGCCTGGCAGTCTGGGTCTCTAGTGTCATCTGTATTTTGGTGGTGAGACAGTCTCTGCTGGGAAATTTACCTGGGGCAGCTGGACTGACCTGAGAGGGCCAAACAGAGAACTTGCTCACCATTACAAATACCATAACTATATGTCTTTTCTCCCTATTTCTTAATTAGACAGAAACAAAACCCACAAGATTTTAAGTTTGCCAATTGTCCCAGTGAATTACTTTTATGTGAAAGTTATGGAATAAATGGCTATAAATGGAAATGCCACCACGAGATAGATGTTTGTACCTATCTTCCTGATCCACCTCAGCTCTACAAAGGTATTCCTTCTCTTCTGTTTAGCTAATATGCAATTCTGAAAGCCTAACTCATCCTGGTGAGCCCTTCTTCTCAGGAAAGGCTCAATGAAATTCGTGTGGTTGTCTCTACCCCTCTTCCTGAAGATGTTTATGCTTGATGTTCTCCACCGTTAACGAGAAGGGGAATTGCACCCGTTTGTTTCTAGAAGTGATGGACGCGAAGTGTATTTTGTGAATCCATCCTCTACTGTGCAGGTGTTACAAAGGTCATTGTGCTCTAACAAAGGAGTATTAATTAGTCATAAGGTTGCAAACAGTCTTCTGAGCACACGGAGCAGAGCCGGAGCGCTGCTGTACCGCACTGCCACTTCCTCCCGGCGCAGGAGATGATCATCCCTGTTCCCGTATTTTCCGTGCGGCCCGTGGTTCTTGCTGCAGAGCACAACAGTTGCAACACACGTATGCTGGTGAATAGTTTTTTCCACCTCCCCTGCTGATGAAATCTCTGGTTTAGAGGCAGGAGAAGCACCTTTGAGTTCTGTGTGGAGAGTGTGTGGCACATGGATCTCCCTGCAGCACGAGCAGGTGCGCCAGGAATACTCAATACCAGAACACGTCTGAAACCATCGCTATCACTTCTTTCTCTCTCTTCTGATTTTTCTGAGGGCTTATTTTCCCTTTGCTCATCTTGCTGGCTGCTCTGGAGCCCAGTGCTAGGCATATAATACTCCATCCTTGTAGCTGGAATTCTAAAATTCTAAAATTCATCAATGGCGCTCTTGAGCTCCAGCAAAGTCCCTCAGCCTCAAGGACAACAATTGTGGTTGACTCAGAACTTTGTCCACAGTTTTCATCAGTCTGGAAGAATCCAAAATTGCAGCCCTTCCTTTCTGTGCCCTTTGGCCCATTCACAATACAATCAAAAGCCATTTACTGATTGGGTTTGATGGAAAATATCTGCCTTTGTATATTCCTGGGGTTTCCCCACGTATGTAGCAACTGCCTAGGAAGTGAAGTCATCCCCAAAAAGGGAAGTAGAATTGGGAAAAATAATTTTAAAAAAAAAAAGAAGAAAAGAAAGAAAGCGGACAGGATGCAGCCCGAAGCATGATCAGTGTGTTTATGCTATCAACACGCAGCAATTTTTTAAAGAAAAAGTGACCACTTTGGTTTAACTGCAGTAGTTGCGTTTTCAAGGAAAAAAATATTACATTGCAATAGGATTACTCAGGGAGTTTCCAGTATTTCAGCTGGTATCACCGTGTGTTGTCTTTCATATTAAATAAATACCTTTTTTCATTAATCATCATAACTGAAAAATAATTACAACACACAAACCAAAGAGTTACTCAAACAAATCTTTTATCTAATGTGACAAGGCCAAGGCTTCCAGGACTGAGCAGAAACGGTGGCTGAGGGCAAGGAAAGGGCTGGAGAAGACACCCGGGAGCAGCGCTTGCTCCCGCTCCCTCCATCACTCCCTGTCCCCTCATTGCAAGTGTCCATCCCCTCAGCTGTGCCAAAACTAGACATTTGGTTTCTAGGTAGCCTTTATCTGCTTGAGGGAGGAAGGTAAAATAATGGCAGTTTTTCCAAAGCTATTGTATTTGCAAGCCTATTGCAAAGCAAAGTGGAATTAACACCCCTGTGCTCCATGGGCATCGCCACTCTCACCATCCACCTACTGGTGTAAATCAGGAGAAAATGAAAATCAACAGAGTCATGTTTTGGCATTGGACCTAAATCTGAAGAGAACCAGGTCCTGAACTCAGAGGCAGTGAGATGATGCACAGCACAACAGAAGATGGAAGAGGGTGCATTGGCCTCAAATTCCCCTGTGTAAATCATCAAGGCATTTTTATTCCCAAAGTTTCAGCTGCATGGAGGAAAAATCAGTTTGAGCTGGAGATTGAGGGCTTACGTGTGTGCTTCTCGCCTGCAGCCGAGAGAACAAAGGGTGAAGACAGAAGGAGTTGGCGAGGAAGGGAACGTCAGTCTGGATTTCATCTGGGAGGGCCCATCCCCATTGTGTGGGAAGCTGGATCCTCCTGGGACTGAGCATCCCCGGGCAGACTCTCGGTACGTTTACATCACATGAAACCCAGACAGAGTTTTTAGCTCCTTAAACAAAGACCTCTGATACTGGAGTGGAGGGAAAACGCTCCTGAGTAAGTACCAAACTGGAACAAACATGTCATGAGGAACCTACCGGTGGTGCAGTCCTGCTGGTGGGACACTGCAGAAGCAGGAGCTGGCTCCAAGCAGGTAACTCTTCCCCAGAATTCCTTTCTGCTGGATTATTTACAGGTCAAATATTTGCCCTGCTGAGTGCATGGCATCAGTTTTGGCAGATTAGCAATTTGTGTTTGTTCTGCTCCGTGAAATGTGGATTTTGAGTATTTGCTGTGGAAGAGATTGGTTTCCCCTATGAGCAGCTACAAATAAGGACCCGCGTTGCAGTTGCACCTGGGTATTCCGTTTCCTCTTGCAGATGTTACAGATGCTGGGCAGAAGTCAGGGAAGTCACCTAAGATGGGAACAGACCCAGGTCCTGACTCTTCCCACCCAGTTCTGCTGCTTGAGAAAAAAGAGCGAAGGCAGCACTTTCCATCATACACTTTGTACATTTTTTCTGATCAGTAGCGCTGTGCTGGAAGGCAATGATTCTCAGGGAAACCAAACTGATTTTTCTTGCCACTGGCTTTCCCTCTTCTTGGCTTCATGTTGTAATTTTGTGCCTATAACAAATAGAAAACTCTAGGGAATAATTTACATTATTCTGACTTCTTGGCAATTCCTGCCATGGAGAACTTCCTTTAACTTCAGTGGATTTTGTAACACTGATAAAAAGTCAGCAGCAGGTCAAACAAATGCTTTCCGTATGAACTGTTTTGCCGACTCCCAATCCTCATAGGTATGTAATAGCAAACCAGAATACTTGTGTGACACAGAGAGTTTGTGAATTCACACTTTTCTTTTCTTTTCTTTTCTTTTCTTTTCTTTTCTTTTCTTTTCTTTTCTTTTCTTTTCTTTTCTTTCCAAGCACTCACGAGTAGCTCTCTAGATTTTTAAAAGCCCAGTGATACGAAGACAGAAGTCCCATTTTTTAAGCCTCCACAAATTGCCTGCAATATTATAGCACTTTTGGAAAACAACTTGATTTCTGTGTAATGTTTCTCAGATTTTGTGAACTTGAAATTAAAAATACCATTGCTCAGCAGTGTAAATCTATGTCTCAGCATCTCTGAATCGTACCTCCTCACATCTAGAGCATTTGCAATTCACTCCTGTGCTTTGGGGAAAGTGATGAAGCTCTTTAACTCTTCAAAAGAAAGAGTTGACGGGTGAAAGTAGTAATTTGTAATCTGACCTAAACACTTCCTACCCAGACTCATTTTCTTATTCTGAGGTAGATCCTATCTTTGTATGACTGATGTGTGTAGAGTATGACATGAGGATGGGTGGATGGGTCTGATGTTTATCAAACCACCATCAACCAAGACCTGAGCTAGTTTGAACTGTCATGGTCAGAACTGCAAGTGGTTGTATACCTTTGGCAATTCCTCAGGTGTTTCCTGAACTTCTGAAAGCCCTAATCTCCCTCTGCCATCTCCACCCTACCCCTCTTCTCTATTACACTTCAGTGTTTGTCCTTTCTGGTCTTGGATTCTTGTAGGAAAATTATTTGTCATTGGGATTCAATGAAAGATGTGAAAATTACTTCTATTTATCAGTTTCTCTTCCTTCCAGCCCGAGCTAATTTACTGTTATAAAAAGTAAAGTAATTTGAATACGGGAATTTACCCAATTCAACTTATCATAAGCAGCTGTGTTGACACAGACCATTAGTGGTCGACGCCAAACCCAAATGCCTCATTCTTTAATGTAGATCAAGGATATAAATCTATAGCAAGGAGTTTGATTTTCCCCAGCACTTTTTTCCTGCCAATTCCTGTTTGTAAGTTCAACTTATTGAGGTCTCCAGTCCCAGTACAGATAACCAGGAAACCATGAGCATAAGGAAAACACTGGGGGCAGGCACTGAGCTGAAGGTTTAACCATTCACACAAAAAAATAACCCTTCCCCATTCTTCTTGGGTGTAATAACCACAGGAGAGCTTATAGGCTTTGATACCTGTAAATCTTTTTCCATTTTCATTTCTGAAGAGGCATGCATGACTGCTCACTGGCTGGCAGCCTGCCATAAGGTTCATCTGGTCCATCACGTATGTTCTTCAGAAAAGATTTCCATTGCCTCTGCAAAATCTCCGTGATTTCTGCAATTTTGGAGGACAATACCATCTTGGGTAGTAAGATGTCCTCCAGGAGAGTTTCTCATAGACTGTCAGAGAGTAAATGAGAAACGCAAGAGACCTAGCACCCCT
The DNA here is from genome assembly GCF_001431845.1 of Calidris pugnax. Taxonomy (NCBI): domain Eukaryota; kingdom Metazoa; phylum Chordata; class Aves; order Charadriiformes; family Scolopacidae; genus Calidris; species Calidris pugnax. The sequence continues at coordinate 1,030,055 of NW_015090808.1, read as the reverse complement.
TCTTCTTGGTTAGACTTCATATTTACATCTACTTTTTGGCTTTGATGAGCCTCCTGCTGACTTTGCTGGATTTTCTGCCTGGGATGCACCACTCTTGAGCTTGGTGGGGCAGTGATATGTGAAGATCAGCCAGCGTTCCTGGAACACTCTGGTCTCCAGGACGGTCTCCCATGGGATTATTCTCTTCAGATCCTTGAAGAGCCCCAGGTCTGCTCTCCTGCAGTCCACAGCCATGATCTTGGTTTTTGCCTTGTCCCCTCCACCCAGGATCCTGAACGCTACCATTGAGGGTGCTGCTGCCCCAGTATGATTTATGCTAAAAACCTAAACATTTTGGGGTGGTAACGGGAGAGTGCCATTTCTCAGACCAGCAAGGAGCACCAGTACACAAATTGTGGTCAAGTTTTTGCCAGGACTTGACCCTGTGACTCAGTGTCACCTGTAACCACAGGTGGTTCATGGATGCTGGCAGAGCAGTTAGGGGCTGACAGTTACTTTGGCAGTGTATGGCATTCAGAGTTTGAACCTTCTGTCCAACCTTGAACCTTCTGAGATCCCGTAGCACAGCAACGTGGCTGCTCTAGCACTTCTCCTACTGTGTGTGAGCTTTATTGTTGCTCTTCTGTTGACTGCAAATTTGGTATGGGCTGCAGGTGGAGCGTGGGGAGTGTTTCCAGAGTGAGAAAAGTCTTCATGAACACAGAAGGCCGAGCAAGCTAATGCAGTTGGGACATAAACAATTTCTAGGCAATAGTACATTAAAGAGAAATTCCCAAGTGCCAGATTCATATGGGGTTGGACTAGATGACCTTTAAAGGTTCCTTCCAACCCAACACATTCTATTGTTCTATGATTCAGAGCGTGGGACAGTCCAGCCTCAGTCAGGATGTATTTATGTACAGTTTGGGTAACTTGGAGCCATCGTTGGTGAAAGCTTTAAGTTATACGTGGAACTGCAAAGGTCCTGTAACCAACACTGCAGCTCTCAGCCCTGTTCCTGCAATTTAGAAATGCTTTTTTTGTGTGAAATGGAAGTTGCTTTGGAAAGTATTGCAGATAATAAAATTGAGCAGTTCTGTGTACCAGGAGCAGTGACAGGGGTTCAAGTGCTTTGTCTCACTCTGTACAAGTGGTGGGTGGTTGTAAAACACCGTGCAATTCTTAGCTCATAAGAACTTGGCTCGCGCTTTAGTGAGGGAGATGTAACAGTGTTTTTGATGAGGGAATGGTTACTAAACCAGAGTTTGAAATTTCCTTCCAGTTCATGTTGCAAAATGAGCAGGATGTGCCCGTGTTGCCGTGAGCGTCACTGTGTGCACCTTTCACGTGAGCGTGCACGGGGTGTGCAGTGGGAGTGCGGGAGAGGGGAGAGCTACGGAGAACACAGGAACTCACAACCTTTGTTGTCACAGTCTTCAAGTAATAAGGCCTGAGTTTCGAGGCATAGAATTGGACAGGAAGAGAAAAAACTGAGTCCTGGTGTATATTTGTGCAGCCTCATTGAAATTTTTAGTCTTTTACGCCCAGTTTCAAGACAGAGCTCAGTTTAGCATTGACCATTGAAGCGCTGTCTGCTGAAATATACACTCCAAATGAAAAAGCTGGTGTGTTCTTTGTTGCTCTGGCGTAAACACTCCTGCTGTGCCAGACAAGAAGATCCAGTCCAAAGCTTTCTATCACTGCAGTAGTATCCATCCTGTACTTTTTTCATTGTTGTTTTGTGATACTTGTTTAAGAAGTTACTAATTAAAAATGATGCGTCACGTCTTTAGCTCACCATAGTGCGTTCGGAAAGGAATGCTTGTAATTCTGTATAAGCCGGTGCATGTCCTACTCTTTTACAACCCGGTCTGAAAGGAAATGCCAGACACTATGATAATCATCTCACAAAAGAAATTCCAGATGAAAAGCATCTGTCCGTAGCAGAAGGCAAAAGAGCAAACAAGTTTGGTTTTCTTACACATTTTTTGAGTACTGCTGTGATTTGTTGACTGTAAGAAGTGTAAACCAGGAGGCTCAAGTTCCGATAACAAATGAATTGCTTCCCTTCTGAAGACACTAAAGTGACGTTTTGCTCTTTAGGCAGAGCATTAAGGCAAGTTGTGTTGCACCATGGTGAGTTCCTCAGAATCCTCCTCTATTGGCTGCTCCTTATTTCTTTTCTGAATCAAAGATATTTCCCAACAACCAACAGTTATTCTGCCGTTTTACTATCTTATGGACAGGTGAATCCAGAAAGGGAAACATGCAGTCAAATCAGAGTTTCAGTGGAAGACTTTTGGGAGTTTTGAGATCTGGGAACAGCAATGGGCTGAGATTTCTGAGGTGCTTGCTCTTACAGACATGTTTTTTTCACTCCAGTGCTGCTCATTTCATTCATAGGGTGTTTCTTCCTTATTTATTTGAGGACGGTCCTATTTTGTACTCCAGCCCTGTGATAGTGGTAGTGAAATAACTGAAGGGACAGTGCAAAAGCCACTCTGCAGAAGTGGAAGAAGAGGCCAGGGCTGAGGAAGGCGTAGAACTTCCTACGCCAGCTTCCCCAAAGCTGTGTGTTTCAAACCACATCCCTAGCTGTAACAACATAGCCTAGAAAAGCATTTACTGCAATCCCCTGCGTGAAGCATCAGACATGTCGTGTTAGCTGGCAGATAACATCTCAAGGGTTGCTCCAAAGCCTTAAAGAGCTAAGGCGCCATCAAATTAAGCTAGACAACACAATGCAATTACAAGACACAATGACATTTATATCACAGAATGGAAGCTGTCTCTGTTAAGCCTTACACGCATATAGGTCACTCCATTCTGTGGCAAGTTCAGGCCTGTTGGCTCTTCCTCCAGCAGCAACGGGTGTGACTGAAGGAGGTGTTGGGTATTTCTAATAATATGCTGAATCCCTGAACCTCGACAGCAACGAGGTATCGGGTGCTCAGTGCTGCTCGGTCAGACCATACTGCTGTTACTGCCCAGAGAAGCTGTGGATGACCCATCCCTGGAGGGGTCCAAGACCAGGCTGGATGGGGCTTGGAGCAACCTGCTCTAGTGGGAGGTGTCCCTGCCCCAGGCAGGGGGATTGGAACTTGATGATCTTTGAGGTCCCTTCCAACTCTAACCATTTTATGATTATTTCTAGTTTATATTTACTATCACAACTCTAGCAGAGCGTTGTGTTGCATGTGACTGTGATGGTATAAAGGGAAAACGAGGAGGCTGGAGGCAGAAGAGCAGTTGGTGCCTAAGGTGAGTTGCTCACAGACATGCCTCGTGTCCTTCCATGAAAATGTGTCTCCTGAGAGGCAACGTGGGTACATTGCACCTTTGCTGTTTTTCCAAGCCCCATCCTCAAGCCCGTGTACCAGCCATCACTCATTTTGAAATGAATCACTCCTTGTGGGGACATCCAAAGGCCATTTTTGTGTCATTCTTTTCCTTGGAGGCAGGAACTTGGTAATGAGTTCCAGCAAGACAATAAAATCATACCCGCAGCGTGTTGCAATCTCGTTGCGTTGCACACCCAGTGTCATCCACTTCTCCACGGCTGGCACGCAAGCAAGGACACTGTCATTTGGAAAGAGCAGTTGCGGTCCCTCATTAAGGACAGTGGGGCAGCTTCCCCCCTAGGAGCAGCAATTAGCATTTCTGCTAACGGAGAATGCTTCTGCTCCGGGCAGGCAGCGTTTCACCACCGCGCAGCCCAAGTTCCTGCTGTAGCTGGTCAGCGGGTTCAGAATGAGCATCTCTCTCTGTGAGAGGATGGGTAGGTGGAGGCATTAGATCCTCTCTTTCAGCATAACCCCAGCAGACATTTATAATGAAAGTCAGGAATGGCAGGGAGTGCATATACAGGGTTCTGGCAGTGCTTACAGCCTTGCCAGATGGCACCTTACAGACTGCAGGCCTTGCAGCAGGTTGTAGGCCCAGCAGCAGCAAGCACGTCCCATTTTCCTATTTTTGAAGAGCATCTAGAATAACCTGAAGTACAAACCTTGCCGAAGCCCAACTTTTGCACACTGCCTCAGCAAAAATGAATACCAGTCAGGATGACTTGGCCCTGAGGTGCTCCTCACGCTGGTGCTGAGCCACGGCTCTCCGAAATCTGACGGAGCCTTTCCACACCCTGCCCCGCACTTGCACAACCAGCAGCCACTCGCTGGTGTCCCAGAGGCCTGAATCATAAAGCTGAGAGCAGAAGCTGCATCTGGAGCTCCCGTTGCCGTGTGGGTACATGAGTACAGAAGTTTTGTCTAAGGCTCACCCCAAGGACACAAAATCCCTTTGTGAGCAGATGTAAATGTCCATATTTTCTAGCTGGTGTGACGTTAACATTCTGCAGGCAAGTTAACAGCACGGCCTTTGATATTTGAAGTTGTACCATTGAATCTGCATGTGAATACTTGAATAAATGGCCTGATTTTCACAGTTTTAACCTCTGTTGAAGTTGCTGGGTGGCTGTGAGGGCAATAATCAAGGCAATGCCAGTATCTTACTTTAGAAGTGCCCATGGGAATGTATGGACCCATGAGGAATTTTCAGCTTAAGGCAAGTCCCTTGTGAAAGAAAAATATAAGGACAACCCAGGACAAAATGAGCAAGTAGTTTAGATTTGTTTCACATATCTGACGTGGAAGATGGATAAACCCAGAGAAAAGACAATCCCACACCTAAAGCATTACCCTGGAACCGCAGATATTTCAGAGCAGCTCTTGGCTCTGGTGCAGAGTTTTGGGACTCTGGGTTTAGGATCTGCAAAGTTCTCATCAAAGATGAGGCTGTCATCCTCAAAGGTCATCCCCGAGCAAATTAATTACCTCTGAAGATTAAGTTTTATTTCTTTGAGGCTGACTTCTCCTCTGTAATATTACATAGCTGCATAGGTTGAAGCTGCCTGTCTCCCGGGAGATGTGTTTGAGTTACTGTGAGTCTTCTCTAGAGGTTCAGAAAAAGAAACGCTCTTTTTTGTGTATGCAAAAAAAAAGTATACAGCATGAAGGAAAGTTAGTTTAAAGGCCTTGAGAAGTGAGTAATTAATGTTTTGTGGTTTTTTGGTTTTTTTTAAAGAATATATACACTTTAAAAAACAGGAGCAGAGGATTGCCATGGGTTACCTGATTAAATAAAGTACTGGCACAGTTGTTGGACACAACTGCAGACCTCAGACAATGGAAGCCAAACTGGGTTGTCTTTTTGCAAAAGCAGGATTTGTGAGTTACCAAGTATACTTTAAAGTATGGATCTAGAAGGCCTTTGAAAGAAACATCACCTTCATTTTGTGTATTTTGCATGAAAAGATGCAAATTACGGGTATGAGCTTATCTTTATCACTTGAGGCCTTTCTGTCTTTTACAATGGAAACAGAACGTGTTATTCAGACAGACAGAGGCCTCCTGTCTTCCTTCCTGAAAGAAATCTACCATATAATCCCCTGGAAAGGATTCAAGTGATATATTTCACCCTCAGCACATTTCATAAACAAATAAACTAACACAGGAAAAAGCATTTGGGTTGGATTAGGGTTGGGTTTTGCTCCAGACCTTAGAGCCAGGGAGTTCAGCTGTGGGTGGCACATGGGTTTTTGGTGCAGGCAGGTTTGTTTTGGTAGCAATGCCAGAGCTGACACAGGTCACACTTCTGCTGCAGGATTTGCATGATTTACTTGGCTTTTGCATTGTTGGGGATTGCAAGGGTCTTATTCACCCCTCTGAAGTCACCCAGGTGATTTCCCTGTCACACTCTCCACTTGTGTAAACCGTTTCTGTTTTTTTCCCCCCATCTCACATGCCTTCACAAGTGAAAAACACTCCAGGATTTTCCTTTGGTATGTGATAAGTGCACACTTCAAGCATCAAAGAAGTTAAGTCCCACCACCTCTGCCATTTCTGCAACACCAAATCCCTTTCACATGTGCATAGATCGCCCGTCTCTTGAATTCATGAGCTTTGATGGGTCTGTTTCAGGAGGTGTGAAACAGGTGAACATAATAAGCATCTGATCATTTAACAACCATTAGAGGCTATGGGAATATTTTACTTCAAAAAGCCTGAGATGAAGCATGCTATGAGTAGGCAGCGTTAAGAAGGGGACGTTACAGAAGGAGAGAACTGAGAATATTGTTATTTAATATATGTTTAAACATATATTTAATGTTATTGTTATTTACACCAGAATATTCTGGTGTATTGTTATACACCAGAAATAAATTCACAGAATTCATTTGAAAGTATCTTAATGTAAACACAGATTGCAAAGCAAAATATCTCCCCTACTATTACTTGAATCCCAACATTTAAGTATTTCTAGATTTATTTCCAATTAATATCAACATATTTTTTTATAGCTTGAGTGAGACAGGAACCAGCAAATGCTATCAGGAGTCAGTGCTCAAGCTTATAGCAAGTGGGCAAGTTACCATCAGGTGGGTCTCAGGGTGGGTGGGGAGGTTCCAGGAGAGGCTCATTGGGGCTAGTAAGGCCACCTGGGGCACTCAGAGGGCAACCTCTGGTGTGGTAAGGTCCCCAGTGCTGGAAACACTGTTTTCCCCTGTTTGCCATTGCTAGAGGAGTTTGGTGAGGTCATTAAAGAACCCAGCTGGAAATACTGAAGGAGCAAAACTTAGTAAGACTCAAAAGCCTTTCTTCCTTCAGCTACAGAGTGCAAAAATTGATGTTTCAGCTTATGAGACCTTCTGTGACCTTTCTGAAAATCTGATTTCTTCTCCAATCTTGCCCAAATGGCTGCAGATGCCATTGGTTTTGCCAAAAGCTTGAAAGCGGTGTGATTTTCAGAGTGCACCTTCAGTTCTTTTTGTAAGCCAGGTATGTCTGAATCTCAAAGGCGGTACCAAAAACCACAGAGTGCACCTTCAGTTCTTTTTGTAAGCCAGATGTCTGAATCTCAAAGGCAGTACCAAAAACCACGCCATCCTTTGGAAAAACCCTTGTCCATGGATTTCACCATTCCTTAGGTTCTTAATAATTTTGTCACACAGGTTTTAGACTAAATTTATTGATATTCCCAAGTGAGAGGTGTTACATAGAGGCAGCTTGTTACTATTAACAGCCATCGCGCATTTTTTTGCTAGGGAAATTGCTTTTCCTGTTGTAGCAGAAAAAAAGAATGAAGGAGTATTCCTCCCTCAACATCGTGCACAATGAAATTAAGTATTTCCTCCCACATTTTGGTCTGGTATTTATTTTTGAACAAGATACAATAATACACTGGCAGGGCACGTTGATAGCACCAGAAGTGTTGTCACTGAAATGCAACAGAAATGTAGAATAAAGCCTACAATAAAAGGCTGACCTTTCATATAGCTTTTGAACTGCACGTTTAAAAGCTTTCCAGTGTATTTTAGGGTTCTTCCCTAATGACAGTGTACAAACATGGACTTTAATTGCGTTCATGAAGATTGCTTCGAACAGGAATAGAATACACTGCTGCCCACGTGACTTTCAGAGCTGCTGACAAAGAGGTACTTGTGTTTTATTTTATGAGAAATGGCATAATTTATGATACTGCATGGAAAGTAACCTTCAGGAACAAGTTACTGCAGGCCCACACAAACCACCCAGGAAATAGCAAGCTGCTGACTGGCCCACGAGCCTCCTCTTTTCAGCACAAGCTCTGTGTTGTGGTGTCACGTTAATTTGGGAGTTTGTGCTCGTAGCGTTTTGCTGTATCGGTTTCAGGCACCTCCACCTGGCCCTGGAAATTGTCAGATTATCCATTATGGGTCATTCCTGGTAAGAAGCTTACGTTTATTAACGAGATGTGTCATTCATTCAGCAGCCTCGGTGAAACCCGCCCAATAGACAGTGAGGGTCTGGGCCCATTTTCCTGCTCACAACAAGCAGCAGCCTCTTTCACTTAGAACAGAAGGGGCCAGAGTAGCCTTATCCAGGTCTTGTTTCATCCAAGACTCAGCATTTTTGATCCACATTTTTTCCTGTAATAATATTTGGCTTGGCTAGGAATATTGGAGTTTCTCTTTGCAAGTGCTTCACTAACAACTCCAAGCAAGCAGGAGACTCTAGTGTCACTTCAGCTTCTTTACCTTTTCTGTCATTGAACCATTGTAAAGCTTTTAACCAAAACCAGACATTCTCACGCCCTTTTTCTGCTCTTGTTTCTAGTCCAGGAAGATCTAGAGATATCCCCGAGGATGGATTAATTTTCTGTTTCCCATCTGCTCCTGCAACCTCAGACCCAGCATGGGCACCCCTTTGGTAGGCAAACGCCAGGAATGGTTGTTCACTCTGGCTACTGGTGTACCATGGAGATGTGTCTAAGTCCATTCCCTCCCTCCCTGCATTTCTATTCTCCTTCCTTCCCTCCCTTTTTTCTGCCTCAGGTCACCACAGTAAAATGCAGCTCAATAAAACATAATTTCAGTGCTTCTTAAGGCAGCGTCAAGTTTTCCCCCACATGTCTGTTAGCCCAGAGGGATACGAGAGACAGCAGTACCCATGCATGAGACATCCCTCTCCCAGGAACCCACCGAGTTTCATCCCTCACCATCTCTGTTCTTAAATGAACCCAGCGTTAGCAACTCCCAGACCTGATGTTGGAGCCACCGCAGGCAGCTGTGCAGGCAGAGGAAGGCAGGTAGCCCTTTTGGACACCGCTTTAGGCTCTCGCTGGGTCCAGGCAGGTCCATAGTTCCACCTGGTGGCCAGGTCTGATCCAGCAGCCTCTTGTCACAGAGCCTTCAGAGCTTGCTCTTAATGACACTGAAACAGTTAAACCCCAAATCCACAATCTGCATGTTTCCATGGAATCACATATTAGTATAGTTAGGGAGGGTCAGAAGGTCACTGGTGGGACACTTGGTTGATAGGTGCTGTACCATACTCATATTGTACGTGAAGAGTTCTAGAGGACAAGGAGAACTGTCTCCTCATTGCATGTAACTCAGCTCTTGAAGATGGAAGTTCTCACCCTCCTGATTTGCTTCATGTCAAACAGCACTGGTCCCAAAGCATCTCTGTTGGACTCAAACAACTCCTCTCTGATAAGAAAAGTGACCATTGTTTAGTCCTGCCCTCTGTTCCTAACCTATTATTCTTCCACACAAACCATCTCTCTTCTCTTGAGGAGTCTTTGGTGCTGGACATGGTTGATTTCCTGCAGGGAGCCAGAGCATCCCTCCACCTGGGTCCCCGCTGCCTGCAGCAGGTCCGGAGTCATGGTTTTTGCCAACAAAAGATATGTTAATACTTGTCCAGTATTTCAGGTGTAGTCCTTTGTTCACTGACTCTTTGTTCTCTTTTCTACTCATTTGCCAGTTAGAGGCATAACCTTACTGGTCTGTAGTTTTCCAGTTTGGATATTAGGAAAAATTTTTATATGGAAAGGGTTATTAAGCCTTGGAATGGGCTGCCCAGGGAAGGGGTTGAGGCACCATCCCTGGAGGGATTAAAAAGACAGGCTGATTTAGTGCTTAGAGACATGGTTTAGTGATGGGGGGCAGGGTGTTGGGGTTTTTTTGGTTGTTTTTTTTAATCAGAGTTAAGTTGATGGTTGGACTAGATGATGTTAAAGGTCTCTTCCAATCTAGACAACTCTATGATTCTGAGACTTACCTTTAAAACCAGACCATGTTCTAGTCTGGTACCAGGGCAGGTGTAAATGAGAGGTCTAGCATCATCTGCTGTGGTTTATCTCCACGTGTAGCCTGTTAGAGTCGGGACCTCTTTAGTCTTTTCTCTCTTTGACCATTCTTCAAACCTTGGAATCCACCTTCCATTTTAACAGCCTCCTTAACACTGTTTAATTCCATGGGCCCTTAAAACATCTTTCCAATGTAAAACTTATTTTTTTTCTGCACTCCATAGAGCGTTCTCACTAGTGGTAGCTCCAAAACGCAAATGCCAATGGGTCTGACACCCCTCCACCAGCAGGAGAGGAAATTGATTTCAGCTTCACCAATGTAAATACCAGCTTTTGTCGAAAAGACAAAATCCATGTGTCCTTGGGGCTACACCACCTTGTGGTGCTTCCCCTGCTCCGCAGCCTGGTTATCCCGGCATCACAGGGCAGAGACTACTCCCTTTGGAGGTATTTTCCTTTATTATAGTTGTCTTGACTTCAATTCGATACAATTATTAGTGTTTATATTGGAATGGTGATTTTTTTTCAGTTCTTTGGAGAGCAGGAAAAAGGCTAACAAGTGTGTAATCCGACACATTTATAGTCTGAAGAGACAAGAAAAGGTGAAGTACTAAGGAACAAGCCCACAGTAAAATAAACAGTTGGCATATCAGATAACTTTATTAGTGTATCATCTTCACATACATCTTTTGAATACAACAGCGTTTACTCAGATTGTGTACCAGGGAAGGCTTGCAACAACACGTCTTTCTGGGAACAGACTTGGTGAAAAACAGAGCTAAAGAAAATCAGAGGAGATCGAGATAGACAAAGTACATGAGAGCCAGCAGGAATTATGTTTACATTCATAAGAACTTCTAACAAAATCCAAGAGCCATTTTAGTTTTGCTTCAGCTAGTAAGTTAAATACAGAATTACACATTTTGCAAAAGAAATTTAAAGTTGAGAAATTTAAAGTTAAGAAATTTAGTTTGAACAAATACTTAATTAAAAAAAGTACTTTGCTTTTGAAAGTATTTTAACGGCATATGATTAAAATTATTCTTACTCCACAGACGTCCTGGCAGCTTGTAAAAATTAAGTGCTGCAGTGGCATGTGCAGTGTGGCCATAGATCTAAGCTTCTGAACACACACAACATGAGGACTTGAGTGTCTTCATCCTTTTTAACTACATTTGCCATTGTGTTTGCTGTTTGTAGTAAAACAGGAAAAGCCAAACGCCCAGTTTAAAAGAAGCCATTTGAGTAGGTGTGTGTGAGCTGCAGTGCCTGACAGCACAGCCCCAGGGAGATGGTAGCCACGACTCTCCCTAAGTCTCTGGTGCACATTGTGCTGCAGAAGCCAGCAGGGGCCAGTGCAAGGCCACCACATCGGGCTGTAGGCTACCTACAGCCCAAGGCTACCTACAGCCCAAGCCCAGCCAGCTCTGGCAGGCACCCTACCCCTCTAGATCCCTGGGAGATGCTCAGCACACCCCTTGGTTGTCTCACCTGATAAAAACCTCCCCTGGAACCTTGGCAAAGCAAGCTGAGCAGACCCAGAGAGTGTGGTCACATTGAACTAAGGGTCCAAGTACCAGAGAAGATCATGGTGATGAACCAAGACCAAGGTCAATCCAAGAAATCAACCCCCAAGTCCCAACCAGACCATCCAGTGACCACGCACCAGTCCTAGAGTGACACTAAAGCAATCCAGTCTGCAGATGAGGATGAAGAGGGTCCACAGCCAGGCATAGATGGGTCTACCACTGAGATGGAGACCAACACTCCTGCAATTACACAGCTTAAAAGAGAGAAGCACCTCCAGGCTGAGCTTAAATAGGGTCATGGGTCCATGGGCGGAGGTGGGGAGGTTCCAGGTGAGGCAAATCAGGATCATTAAGGTGAATTGGTGCCCTCAGAGTGCAGACACTGAGAGAGATGTTACTTTTCATTTTGCAGCATGGAGTTATGCAGTGTCACTGCCGTGTGAAGTCTGTTACACTGGGAAAAAAGCACACCTTGCACCTGGCAGGACCTTCCCCATGGCTGTGGAGTGGAGGAAGCAGAAGGATCCAACCCCAGAAGAATGTCACCTTTGATGAAATTTCAGGTAAGGAAAGCAGCTGTCTGTGAGCAGCAGAGACAAAGGATTGTCCCTCTTTGAAAAACATTGTCACTGAGGTGAAAGCCTGTGGTGCTCGATGTCAAGAGAGTGGCACCAGGCTTGAACGTTCACATCAGTCTTGTAAAAGTGGTTGTTGTTCTGTGCAACTTCAGTTTCAGGGCATTTCACTAGATATTCCTTAATTCACAGATTTGACAGAGTTGGAAGGGACCTCTAGAGATCATCTAGTCCAACTCCCTCCTTCACCTTTTTCACAAAGGTGTCTGAAATTCTGAAATTTATTGCTGGGAATGAAGGCTTGAAAATTCAGTGCCAGCTTTTGCAGCGCTACTGCTACAGAAGGGGACAAAGGGGGTCTCTGCAGACCCCAGGGGCTGCGGGAGAGGAGCGCTCAGCTCCCTGTCCATACACCTCCAGCAGCAGCTGGACATTTACCACTTGGATGCGGTTCCTGTTTCTGCAATAACTTTTGCCTAAAATTTCAGGCCTGAAATTGCTCCCATTCCTGCGCCTGTTAGAACCTGTGCTCTCCACAGACCTGGGCGAGCCTTCCACCCAACTTACAGTCCTGAGGATGCTCCTGTCTCTCTGCAGCCTTGTAGCTGGTGGAACATCCTCTCCTTGGAGACTGTTCCTGTCACCCAGCAGCCTGTGGGTTCCTGCCATGAGGACTGCCTCCTGTAAGTGTGGAAGCTGGGACAACAGCGTCCCGGAGGCTGGATTTGCATTCCCAGTGGGCAGCTTGTTCAGATTCTTCACTTGCAAGGACATGTGTACTGGCTGGAAGCGAGGTATCGCCTGCGGGGCTGAGAATGACAAGTTTCAGATGGATCAAATTCCAAATCTGGAAGACACACCCTCCCAACAACCGTGCAGGGAAGAATCTTTCCAGAATTTCTGCGTCTCCTAAACAGCTATTGACTTGTTTATTTGCCTTACCCGGGAACAGGCAGAGCTCACAGTCCAAACCAGATAGTGATTTTATATTCTGCTGTGTTCCATGTGCTCCCCTTCTCATCTACCTTTGGTTTGCCAAAGCACTCCTAGACCAGAAAGACATGTCCTCGACGATGAGATCAAATTTGAGCCCTGTTAATTGCCATGAAACCTAGGGTAGGCTGTAAACGAGTTAGCCAAGCACGGAGGGAAGGTTTAGCCCTTGGGAGTTAGAGACACTATTGTTTCCTCCAGTGCCACCGAAATGCCACCGTCTCTGCCAGGAGCTGAGACCTAAGTGCCACCCGCAGCGCCCTGGGACCCTACGCAGAGGAGTTTGGGCTTGGGTAACTGAATGAGGAGAAAAACGTGACCCATACAATCAGACACTCAGGAGAAAAACACAAATGTGACACAGCAAGTACAGAAATGCCTTTCCTCTTGGTAAAATACCCCAGACAGCTGGGTGCTCACAGGGGTCATTTCATATTGTAGTAGAAAAGCAGCGTTACGGAGGGACAGGAGTGATCCAGAGCCAACGGCTGCAGTGACTTTGGGGTGATTTTCAGCAAGATTGAGCAGAGTTGAGAAGTGTCGCAGTGTCAAAGGGTGAACTTTCTTAGAGACAACTGGGGAATCACGGAGCTCCCCTCAAGCCGCCAGACCCAAGGCAGAACCCCCACAAGTCAGCCCCATCTGGTCTCCTTTGCAGTGCCCTCTGTGCTCCTGTGAGGTTTTCCAGAGCAAATTAATAAATAAATGTGACAGGTGCTTATAGATCCTCCACTCTACTGTCTGTTTAGACATCTAACACAGTACAAAAATTAAAAAGCCAGTTCTCTCTCAATTTTTATGATGCACTTCAAGGATGTTACTTACTTAGACCATCAATATTCACTGTGGAAATGTTTTTAAGCCTCAGATCTCGCTGGTTTTATGCTGGCTTCCCAGAATGTTGATGTATCACACTAGTTATTTGTGCTTAGCAGCATACAAAGAAGAACTATGTGCCGTGCAGAGACACTGGGACGCAATGTGAGGAATGTGTCACCGTGCAGCGACTGTGAGCAAAGAGCGTGGGCTGCTCAGAGATGGGTGGCAATTGCCAGGCATTCCCCCCATGCCCACCGACTTCTCATTCCTCACACAGTAAAAAATGAGGGAGTACTCTTTCTCACACCATTACTTATCAACCCAAACACTTTTACTGCACAAAAAGTTACATACACAATGTCCTTGTCTGTCCAGGAGAAGCCCTGGTGTGTAAAGACTCTTTAAGGAGATCTGATTTTCTTCCAGAGTGAATGTTAGAATAAATGGGGTAGCCTAAGTGCAACTGGGCTCTTCATGCTGTGTGTCTGGGCACCTGACATGAGAACACATTGTAGGAGCTGAGCTCTTGCTAGGGGACTCGTGGGTCAGTCACCTTGGTCCCCTAATGACCCTATGCACACTAAAAGGTCATTTTCCTTCGGTATTGACAGAGTTTCATCATTTTATGCCATCAGGAAACTTGGTCCAGTACAGTCACGTAAAATATGGTGATGTCACATAGTATTGTATCACACATTCTTTACTAAAATGTCTTTATAACTCAGGCTCAGTAAAACTTTCCTAAAGCCACTTCCATCTAGTGCCCCAGAGCAGAATATTGTGTGAAAAACTCATATTTTCTGTTGGCAAGTGTGAAGAGAATGATATCTAGAAATCTGGGCTACTTTTTGTAACCACTGAAGTGTTTACATAGACAATGGCAAGGTATTTGGATGAGCACTCTTTAACCAATATCCAGCTCAGCATTATGCTAATTTAACATTAGGAGGCTTTTGCTTCATAATTATGACTCGGCATCAGTTGCTGTGAAGCTGGAGTATTCATCTTAGGTTAGTAGTATTTTACACTGCATTTAGGTAGTACACTATAAAATAGTGACACTCCTGAAGTGCACATCACACTTTTTTTTCAAATATATCTTGCAGTTTACACCTAAAAAAATAATCTGCTGCTGAGCTCCTCTCCAAAATTTGCCAGAGGCTTAAACTCAGACTGACAACTGGCAGGCTTTTTTGTATAAAGTTCATGTATTTATAATGAGACTGATCTTCAGTGGAGCTGAGATATATAGAGAGAAAATATAGACTTGCATTTGTACGTCTATGATGCAAAATATATTGGAATCAGAGTTATTGCAGAAATTTGCTTTTCAATTTAGGAATTTTAGAATGAAGAGAATTGGGGAAATTTTGGGACAATAATTGTCTCCTCTCAAATAGTCATACAACACTTTGCAGATTGAATTCTCCAGTTTGTACAGTCTAAAGGCAAGTGTAGAAGTAACAGAAAAAAGAAGTGGCATTTTTGCAAGGGCAGTTCCAACTGGAGTAGGTGAGTATGTCTTTGCAGGAATGATGGTAACAGCTTCCAGTCAGAATTAGGATTACCCTAGTTTAGATCTAGTGTGACCTTCAGATTGTGGAGAACACTGTACCGCTGTTTTTAAAAGGGATGGAAAATAGGGGACAGTCCACATTATGACTCAGCTGCTTTAAGAAAGAAGTAATTAAAGAAAAATCATTAGCATATTGGGAATGGGAGTCAGGTGCTACAGTCACATGAGCCTCAATTGACCATTACTGAGGAGTGGCCAGAGCATAAAAGGATCCTCTATTGCAACCAGCATGGTTTTGTGTGTGAGGAACATGAGGGTGTCTTGACTGGGGCTCCCAAAAGCGATGAACAGGGGGTTTGTATCTTGAGGACAGAGAAGCCCAGATCTAGAGTGGCACATAGAAAGAAATCTAAGGAAGTAATTTATTATGGGAAGCCTTGAATTTGAAGAAAATCTGGGTCTGGAAACGATGAGTGTGGATGAATTGGGGTTTCTAAGTGCTGTGTAAGTTGGCTGGGTGTGGTGAGGCTGTGATTTTACTGCTGGTTGACCTCTAAAGGGAGTGAAGGTGTGTGACTGTATCTCTTTTGGACAGGGCAGTTCCTTCTGCTTCTGCCCTTTGTAATACACTGTAGCTCACGGCAATGAAAACCCTTGCATGGGACTATAAAACTCTTCAGTATCACACGGATGACCTCATGGGTGTGTGTAACCACTGTGTGACTAATGGTGTCTCAGATGCTCAGGTATGACCTGTCCCTCTAACGGTGGCACAAGAGGATAAAGACAGAGCTATCTTCAAGCTGCTTCTCACGCAGGCAAAGGTCAGTACTTGGGACTTTCCCCCTCTGTAAATGATGTCAAAACCCATAGTCTCTAGGACATGTGCTGCTGCCAACATCAGCTCTGCTCCTCTTCTGTTCCCTAAAAGCTTGTGGCCCCCAGAATTCACCACGCGGTGTGTGTGAGGGGTTCTGGCCATGACATGTAATGAGGCACTATGGTGGATGTGTGTGTTGTGTATTTAATGATCTGAACTAATCAGCTGTTTCCTAGTTTCTGGTTTCTGTGCTTATCAGTTCCGTCTGCAAGACGTGTCCTGGCACACAAGTGTTGCTGTTGGCGCTTTGGTGTGATGACAGAAAATAATCTTACCAAGGAATGGGAGGCCCTTTGCAGGGTAGATCTGTTTGTTGTAAATGCCTTGATTTGTTGCTATTGCCAACACAATGCTCTTGGTAACCTTAGTAATGGAAAGGGAAGAACTGATGACTTGTTTTATGTTCTTTTCAGATCTTTATGTTGTAGTAGCTGAGAAAGCCCAAGATCTTTCCATGTTTGGAGTTAGTGATACGAAGCTCTCCAGAAATAGCTCTTTGCAAACAGTAGGGATTTTCCTTCTCACTATAAAGCAGAGAAGTCTGTTGTGAGCCCATGTGTACCCTGTTGTGTCTATCAGAACACTTCCACTGAGATCTCACCATGGCCAGCCTGCTTATTAGTAGCCTTGTGTGCTACAGAAATAGAGCAGGAATCCCTTAGTTTGTTCTGTTTGACATGTTCTTCTAGCTTTAGCAATCTCTTTGTTAATGATTTGAGGCCAAGTTACTAAACAGCTGAACTCCAACTTCCAATTATTTATTAACTTAAAATTATTTGAATATCAATCATGCAAAGAGCCTGAAATGTAAACAGCCCTTAAAGACTCAAGGATCATCACATTCCCTGCCTGTTCCAAGCAAATCATCATCATGCTTTCACTTAAGGGGTGAAATAGCATAACCAAGTTGTGACTTGTTCTTAGAGTTCCAGGGCATATAAACCATGTTTATTATGAAAGATGAAAAACCAATGTTCCTTGTGCATTGATTATTTACTATGAAAGGAACAGAAGTATTCTTTTTCTTGGAGTTTACAGTAAACTAATTTCTGTGATGTGGCCCTAA
Organism: Calidris pugnax; assembly: GCF_001431845.1. NCBI lineage: Eukaryota > Metazoa > Chordata > Aves > Charadriiformes > Scolopacidae > Calidris > Calidris pugnax. The sequence goes on along the minus strand of NW_015090808.1, from coordinate 1,013,071 downwards.
AAATCTTTTTTTTTTTTTAATGTGATAACTATTCCTAGACTGAGCAGTCTCTTGCTGGCACTGACCAGAGAACTGTGTATGACTGAAATGAGATCAGAGCTAGGCCATTGGTGGGAGAAGTTCAACTCTGAGAGTGAAAACTAGAAACACACCTGAGCCACGCTCACCAAGCCAGTGTGAAAACCAACTCACCTGGGTTACCTGGGAAGGAGAACTATGCTCCTTTATTACAGCTGGGGTTTTTACTGCTTTATTATATTAATTTCTTACTGAGACATCTTTGCATAAGTCTAAATAATTCAAGCCTTGTTTTTTTCAAAACTTGCTTGTAAACTTAAAAAAAGCTATAGCTAAAAACTTAAATTAATCTTGAGAAAAAACAGACAAAGCCTGAAAAGTGGGGAGTCAGGATGGATCTTGAGTTACACTGAAGGGTTAACATCACCTTGTCCCGTTGTAAGCCAATAATGTGGTCTGCAGTTCTAAAAATACTGGGATGCTTCTGGTAGGGAGCAGCTCAGGAGGGCATGCGTGTCAGATTAGACATCTTGGTTCAGAGCCTGGAAGGTGCCAGCCTGTGCCCGCTCTCTGCTCGAGCCCTCTCATTAAGTGGTTGTGACAGGAAAAATCAAACCTCTGGTTTCATGTGTATGGGTTTGTGTTAAAGAGATGGAGAAGAGACAGTGCAGCTCCAGGGGTTGAGTTTGGCCTGAAGCTCCAAGCCCACCACAGTATGGAGCTTCTCTGCTGTTCTGAACTGAGCAAAAATCTCGTTTGTTGACTCCTTCCTGTGTTTTGAAAGACTTCTCAATGCTATATACACCAATGAAATCTCCATTGAAATATTTTTCAGGTGCAGAGCTAGGAACTGCCGCATAATCTGTAATCCCAAATACCCAGTATATTGTGTTGTTTGTACAGCAATGAGTCCAGCTCCTGAGAGGAGAACACCAGAGGATAATGATGTGCTCAGGAATCAAATATCTATGGGTCTGTCCTGCTTCTCCCTGACATAAAATTATATAAAGCAGAAATAACTTGATATAAATAACAGTACAGTAAGAAGGGTATGAAGGCAAATTCAGGCTCAGTATTTTTCGTGCTCTTCTCTCTGTGGCCCAATAACTTCCAGTGTTAGGCTTGATCCTGTGAATAGATTGCTTGCTGTAAGTGGATGGGCAAACAGTAGGAACTTGGAAGGTACAAGTAGTTCAGATATATATATTTTTTTACATCTTAAACATCTGCTCATGCAATTAGCTACTGAGCAATTTAGCTAAGCAGTGATGCGTTCTCTCTTACAGCCACAACTCTCGCCCAAGGAATAATATTCATGAGGCTGTTAGACAGTAAAGCAAGAAATTGAATATACAGCTGTATGTGATGAAAAGAATGAGTTGTGTTGTCAGAATTTTGTCATGATGTTATAAATCCATATATTTGTATTTTGTATTTAGGCATCATCTGATGGTATGTCTTGGTTATTCCGCTGAACATCTGGAGAAGGAAAGATGTCCTAATCCCATGGATTAGAAAACAGACAAGAGGTTAAAGCCTTAACAGTGCTCTCAGCACAGGATGTTTCAGGGCGCGTCCTGTCAGCAAATAATTACCAAGAGTCAGCAGGTTGCCTCTCGTTATGAAGTTAGTGATTAAAGTGTTAACCGGAGCCTCCCCGTAGGTGTAACCGTGACTAAGGGAGGGCTGCTGTCAGCCGCTGGCTCCCAGGAAGGAAAGTGGGTAGGTAAATATTCCCGACATGCACTGAGCTGCGGGGAGTGTCCTGGCTTTCCAGCACTCCCAGTTGAAGCAAAACAGTAATTACCAGTCCTGTGGGCTCCATGAAGTGGCAGGAGTAGCTGTCAGCCGGGCGCAACGCTGTCATGCCTTGTCCAGGGCTGGGGGAAAGGGACGTGGAACTCCTCCTCTGCCTCTCCGTCTCCGCTCGGATGCCCAGGTGAGTGGGATGGGAAGCTGGAGCTGCTCCTCTGCTTGCCCTGTAACCTGCCCTGTCAGTGGGAAGGAAGGTCTTTCCCGGTCACACACAGCTCCAGCCAAATTCCTTTCGGGTAATTAGGGTGCCGGAGGGAAGGAGAAATATTCAGTCAAAAATTCTCATCGAAGAAGTTGCTAAATCTGGAGGTGGCTTTGCCTGAGTGGGCTGTGATTACCAGGGACAGATAATAGTGCTGCTGCTCGCTGTGTCCATGGGCATAACCCTCCACTGCCCTTCATCCAGCGCCGGCGTGATTTAATAGGTTGTGTCGGTGACCTTGTCTGTGCTTTTTGGCGGGTAAAAGCCGTCTTTCCTAAGCCACCTGAAACAGAAAGTAACTTTTATCTGTAATAATGGATTACTTAGAGCTTGCAATACATTTGGTGCAAGCCCTACTCTGCCGTCGTTGTTTGTGCGAAGGGAGGGAGCTTGTGTATCTTCCTTTGTGACTCACGAAGTTAAGGGGCTGTATTCACTGATAAATGCCAACTTTCTTTTGGTTTTGGTAAATCCAAGCCCATTCTGGACCTGCCTGAGCAGAGGGGTTGCACTGTGTTTTGTATTCAAGTAGTGCTGTTCTTGCTCTGAACTGTAGCAGTCAGTTTTAAAAATAAATTGTGAGGTATCGTGCAAGACAAAGAAAAAAGCCCCCTTGTTTTCAGTGGGGAAAATGCAAGTGTTTGCAGTGAGTACTTTCTTCCGATTAGCTGTTTGCTTTGGTGGTAGGACATCTAACTTAAAAAACACAAATAAGATACCCAAAGAGAAACCCAACACGAAAGCTCATATAACTGCAGTGTGTGACTAGGTAAAGACTAGTAAAATTACTCTGCTGATCCTCAATTTCTTGTGAATGTGAATAAATCCTAAACTCATTTTTATAGTTGGAGATAATGGCCCAAAATTTTGCTAAACGCCAGACACTCCTGAGTTTAGCAAGTGCCTCAGGTACATGTACTATTGTGCTGTAGCTCCTTGTGCTGTATGAACTATTAGATGTGTGAGTTGTCGATAGGTAAGTTAATAGATGGCTGAGCCTTGTGGTTTCTGTAAGAGAAACAGAGAAGCTTCACCCCATCCTGAGTCGCTGTGTTATATATAAATAGCCAATATATAGAAGCTTCACCCCATCCTGAGTCGCTGTGTTTTCGGAACAGCTTTGGGAAGCACTGTGTCAAAACACCTGGAAACCTCTGGGGAGGTTTGGGGTTTTAGTTCTCACTCTTGGTAGGAGCTGTGCACAGCACACTGCTCACTCCCTGGTCCCCATCTTAATAGTATAAATAGCCTTTATGTAATACATATATATAATATATATAAATAGCCAATATATATAGCCAAAAAGCACGTCCAGGCTGTTATATAGAAATTGAAATGCTGCTTGGCTGCCCCTGCTTGGCTCAGCTCTGGATGCTGAGCATCCCTCTCCTCCCAGCCCTGCTCTGCAGTGGCTGTCTTTCATCCTGGTGTGAAAAGCTGCCTGGCTGTTTGCTCTCACCTTTGCTTTGTCATTGCTCCTCTGTCCTCTCCCCGCGCTGTCCCATTAAGCAAGTAACTTAAAAATCACTCTACTTAATAAAATGGAGTTCTCTCATCTGCCTCTCCACTAACACTTGGACTTTTCATTGTACAAAACAAAGCGGGGAAAAAAAACCACCAACAAACCCCCCCCACCAAAACAGCCCCAAAACACACCAAACATTTCAGGTAAGATATAAATCTTAGAGAAAAGTAATGTTCACTGCCTCTGTGAGATTTGCCTTGTGCCCTGATATGGCCATTGGTCTCTCACAGCTTTGGGATTGTGCAGTGGTCTCTCTTCCCAGGCTGCCTCTGGAGTTGCTTATTTTGCGTCTGCCCCACTCCTGATTTATGCTGATCTTGTCCTTCTGTGTCTTTTCTTTCCTTCCAAGAGTACTTTAGGCTTCAGTCAGTCTTCCCCTGTGTTTCTTCTTGGTCAAGTCTTGGACCAGGAGGTTAGCCCAGCTAAGGTCCCACTTCCAAGGTCTTGCCCATCTGAGAGAAGGTTGTGGTTCCAGTCCTGTTTGATGTCATGCTGAAGAGCCTGCCTGAAGCCAAGCCAGTCAGGAGAGGGCTTTGGAGAGGTGGGCACAGCCATGTGCTGCTGGACGAGCTGGGAAATTAGCACATGTTAGTTCAAACCAAAGGGAACAATAGAAAAACCACACTTCTCTTGGCTTCCTTAAAAGAGCTACAAGGAAGTGGCACGGAGAGCGATAAAGTGCTGGCAGGTGGTAGGAAGTGTGACAGCTCTGTGGGTTTATGGAGCGCCAGTGTAAACACAGGGTCACTTGGGGTGTCACATAATTGTTCTGGGGAAGTCACTGCCGGGTCCCAACCCACAGGTTTGGGGGTTTGCTGGAAATCAGGTCTGTAAGAGGTATGTAGTTGAGATGCGCCTGTGGGAAGGATACGGAGGGGTGGTTTTCCCTGGGGAGAGCTGGGGGTGGGAATGTGTTGTACCAGCCTGATAAGCAGGACTGGCCACCGCTGAGGAAAATTGTAACCAGTGGTTTTCTTGTGCTTCTGCCCCAGCGACGGGAGAACAGGCCAGTCTTTGTCCCGGCTATCGGGGCAGCGAGGGAGAGAAACGGGGGAGGCGCAGGTGAAGAGTTGTTCCCATCACCAACTGCCCTCCCAGTTTGCTTCCTTGGCAGCACTTTAATGATTTGAGATACACTCAAGGACTTTTAAGGCAAATAATTTGGTAAGAGCCATTGACTGTGTAACACAACGGGTCGCCCAGCGATAATCTTCTCTTTTTGCGTAAAGATCGTGGCTCCAAACCTGTAGAGATCAGCTGTTTCTCTCGCGTGAATTGTTTTAAGGTCATATTCTATTGGAAAGAACACATCCCTGAGCAGCGAAGCGGGGCTGGATCTTGCTGGAGTGGCTGCTCTCCGTTCAGCAGCGGTGACTTGGCGCCCTGCGCTCCTCGACGTGTTGTTTCCTGACAGATGGGAGGAAGCGCAACTGTACATCCAGTTGTTCGGGTGCCAACGTACATAAACTCCTCTGCGTCTTCTAAAATTGTTTTGCAATACCATTGGCATAGGCAGAGTCAGTCGGAGGTATTAGTAAATCACATAAAAGCAGATTTCAAGGTGTGGCCAATGGTTACTGCGCTCAGAGGCAAAGAAACACCACTATTGCACGGGCGTACAGCGATCTCCTCCTTCCATACAAACTCATGTCCACACAGAAGTCCCTCATTTGGTTTTTGGGGATGTTTTTGCCTCGATGGATGTCACCCAAAGGACAAGGGGCATTGGGATCCCTCCTGCCGTTTGCAGCGAGCACTGTTAGAAACCCCAGCTGCCCACCTACAGCTTGTTGTGGTGCTGCACTCTGCTTCCAGAGGCTGTGAAATAAGTTCCTCTGTGCTTTGCAGGTTGAAGAGGGTGTATTTTTATGTAAAACTTGTCATTTGTCCACGTATATTTTTTTAGAAGTCATTTGTCTATGACTATGGAAACTTTATGTAACTTCTGCTAAAAAAGGAATCTCAGTAGAGAGGGACCGTTAGTGTAGAGCTAAGCACTTGCTCTTTAGCTAGCTGCAGTCTTTTCAAGCCTGAATGTCTTTCCTAAATTGATTTTCTGGAGGCTGCTTGTTGTTAGTACTGTGGGCAATAAACTGCTTTTCAGATATCGTTCAGTAGGCTCTGTCCTGTGCAGTCTGAAACCAGAGTCGAGTCAATCTCCTGGGGTAAGGGAGGATGGGCATCAAGTCCATGTTAGGCAAATTCTTCAGTCATCGTGCCCAAGTAAGCGAAGTAAAAGTGGAATAATCAACTTTTTGGAGATTTTACTGCTTTCCATGGGATTCATTTTTGCCCACCCATCGGTGTGATGCCGCTTGGGCTGAGATTGACAACAGACTCTGCGCTGGAAAAACAATCTCAAGTCTCTGCACTTACTTTCCTCAGTCTGCCTTTTCCTCTAGTACCTGAGGGGGAATGGAAGCAGCCAAGACTCCATAATTAAGCTGATTGAAGAACGCATTGTCGGAGTCTCATGGGTCTGGCTTGTTGCCTGCATAACGTGCTGGAATCGCTACATGGTGATCTGTAAATTATATTGCTACATCACTTTAATTATAGCCTTCTTCTCTCTTTAATATCTCGGCTGCAGGACTCTGCCCGTGATCAACACTTCTCCTTCTCTTGTCTAGCTTTATGAACCTGGTTTAGGGTGGTTTGCTGAGTCACTTGGTTTTTGGTGACCCTGGGCAATGCTCTATCCATAATTAACAAATGAATCCTAACCAGTAAATGGGTTGCAGTTGCAGTCTACTAAAAGTCAAGCATAATCATGGAGTTGAGTTGTAGAGTAGTCCTAAAACTGCTTGGAAAGTCCTGGTATATGTAGTACTTAGGATTTAAGGTACTGGGAGATAATTGCTGGGAATGGCTGACGGGTTTTTTAGTAGGAGTGGGAAATATTTGGGTATTGAGTAGTACAAACTACTCAAAATATGGTAGAGTTAGCCCTTAGCTTGAGTGTCTGAGCCTGTTTCACCTGGCAAACTGAAGCTGTGTTGTGTTTGCTATTTAGTCATTCTTAGGGGAATTAGTGTGGATATAATTATTTTTTTAACCTTTTGTTTAGATTGATCTCTTCGGAATAAATGAAGAAAGTGACTATGAAAGCACAGCATCTGCCTTCTGTTTCTGTTTCCATCAACGAGGAGAAGTTCATAACCAGGTAAATTATTAAAATCTATATATATTTTAATTACTTTTTTCCAAGTTAGTCCATATTTATTCATTACCAGGGGATCTTGTGGAGAGCTGTGCCTGTAGCAGCAGCAGTTCCTACAACTTGCTTTCTGCCAAATGTGCCCAGAACAAAGTTGCCGTTTGTGTGGATTTCAAAGAGCAGAGCGTTAAACCCTTTGGTCTGTGGATTAGTTCATTAGGTAGAGCAGCACTTTTAGAGGATATTGAAATAAAACTCCAAATTAGGGAAGAAGAGCTTCCTGTCTTTGAAATCTGTTGGAATTGAACACGGGTTCCAGTGCTTAACCCGAGCTCCCCTGGCTGAGGTGTGGGCTCTGGTCTGTGGTCCCAGACCACAGGTTTCTTTGCAGAGACCCATCAGGCTGCCAGCCCTGCTCTGTGGCCAGTGGAAGTGGTTCTCTAACCTACTTGTAAAAAACCTTGGAATTGCACTCAAACTGTATTTCTTGGGATGCTTTTCCGTGGTCAGACCTGGCTGGTAGGAGTTTTTCCTAGTGCTCCTGTAAACCCTGAGCCTCCAGGCGTCGAGCTCCATCCCCTTTTTAGGGGACTGATTTTTCCCTTGTTGACTGGAGCACGGGAGCTGGAAGAGGGGGCTCTTTTCTCACTTCATTTCCATCCCTCTTGCTGTTCCTGTGGGAAGGAGCTCACTGTAAATGAGTGATGGGGCCCGTGGTAGAATCTCTCATGCTGCCGTAGGTGTTTGCATCTGAATCCCAATACTTTCACGTGTTCTGTGAACAGAGCTGGTGATCTCTCCCTTTTTAAGGAAGGGTGTCAGAGCTTTGCCCAAAGCACACGGGCAATAAAAGCACCCCTCCCCTGAAGAGTTGTTCCCTTTATACTGCCACTGATTTCGGACATAGTGCTTCTGTGTGAATTTTCATATCCCTGGCACACAACAGCGTTTGGAAATGTTTCAGGTGAACCAACCTCTCTGGGTTTTTATTCCTCTATGGATTGGCCTCTTCAAGTGGTGAAATGGAGATCCTGGTTGAGACCCTTCTGTGTCGGAGTCACAGTTTAAAGTACTGTTCCACACCAACCTCTCTGGGTTTTTATTCCTCTATGTATTGGCCTTTTCAAGTGGTGAAATGGGGATCCTGGTTGAGACCCTTCTGTGTCAAGAGTCACGGTTTAAAGTACTGTTCCAGTTTTTTGCCTTGCAAAAAACCCCGAATAAGTGTTTTTAGGATCCCTAACACATTCCGCATGCGCTGGAGCTTGCTTCCAATGCAATTTCCAGACTATCGTCCTGCATCTACACCTTGGATCTGCTGTTGCATTACTCCTCTTCCAGCTGTGTCATGCAGATCCTGCTGACGAGGCGAGCTGCTGCCGGGTAATTGCACAATGGCTGGATCAAAAGGCTGACCCAAGTGTGTGGGATTATTTGGCTGGGTGAATATTGCATCTTTAAGCATAACTGCTGTGGATGAACGTGTAGGGCTGGGGAGAGGAGAGAGGACACAGGTGAATTGTCCTGGGTCAGTGTTTCAAGAGAACACTCTCTGGGCTTTGTTGTGGTTTACCATGGGGCCGCTTGGCCTCGCAGCTCCTGGTATCCTGCCTTTGTTAATGAGGAAAGTGGTGAATCTGCAGTAAATGCTGCCTTTTTGGGGTTTGTCTCTAAGTTGTTCTACCAGTTCCTTGGCTTTGGCATCCACAAAGGGCTGCTTTTGGCTGTTGTCACAAAGCTGGGCTGTGAGGAACAGTCTCCCAGCACAACAGAGCCACTCACTGTTTTTCTGGCAATGTAGTTGAAGAGGTGACCGTCAGCCCCTGGTTGGGGCAGTCTTTGGGCCTTCCTAGTGGAGATGTGACATGAAACTGTTGGTGCATGTGTTTCTCCTTTCTGGGGCTAAAGGAAGAAAGATTTTTTTTTTTTCCTAATGTCTCTCCACTACATAAGGACAAATCAGGGAGAGCTGCTGTTAAATCTCTCCCTCGGGGCTTTTCTAATGGCTTGTGTGGTTCCTCACCGTTGGTTGGACTAATGCAAGACTAAAGCCCCAAACATTTATTTGTGCAAACTCCTGTGGAAGTTAATGGGAAGTTTTCCTGGACAAAGCAAAAAACTAAGTTAAAATCTTCACAGCTCACTCTGAGAAACGTAATCTGCCTCAGAGATCACCCTTCCCACATCACTTAGTGCTTTTAGCCTGTGATTTTTATTTGCCTTTGCAGCCAACGTGGACTGGGAGTAATAGATGAGCCTCGGAGTCTGACCCAAGTCTTTACATATTCCTAATCTCTTCAGGGAACTGATCTCCCCTACTTTCTACCTGGAAAAACCTTGTGAAATAACAGTGGTCAATAAAATGATTGCCAAAGGTATCGGGCTGCAAAATATCAAAGGACTTCTTTTTGAAGCCCCTCACAAGCAGGATCAGCAGGTCTGTTGCAAGGTCTGTCAAACCAAACACCGGTCTCCTCCTTGCACCTTAATCTCATACTGCATCTGCATTCAGCCAAAACGTGCTTAATCTTGTTTACCTTTAGCCAGCACCATCAAAATTTCATTTGTACGTGATTCATATCTAAGTCTATTAGGACTTTCCCTTTTAGTGGGATGACCTAAATATACAGTTCCTGATAGCTCGTGGGATGGCAAGGACCTGTAATGAGCTGTTCCAGTGCAGTGGAAGGAAAGGCTTTCCCTGCCTGTGTTACTAGGATTCAAGAGCAAAGCGAGTTGAAGCAAATGTTGAAAACGCTGCTTTGGACCCCAGTGCTTTGTTGGTAAAGCCACTTTAAGATATTTTGGTGGGGAGTTGCAGTAAGTTAACAAAGTAAATAATTTACATGCAGAGTTTTAGAAGGGAATGCCATTAACCTTGTGGAGTTTAGAGGGTGCAGCCCTTGTCCTGACATTACCTGCTGAGTAAATCTTTTCCCTTCTCACCACGGGAACAGGACGTGGCTGAGTTCTGAAGATTTCCACTTGCACACTCTGTGTACAGCATATAGAGATATATATATCTATACACACATGTTCCCTGCTCCCTTGGAGCAGCACTGACTTCTTTATTTAAGTTTACAGAGTTGGCTGTGCAGCCTTTTGAACAGTCACAGTCTGATCAGAGAGATGCTCTGAAATAATACTCACCTCACCCCTGAAGATGCCCTCCAGAGCTGCTCTGCAGTGAGTGACAAGCTGATCCCAATCTCAGGGAGAGATCACTCCTAGGCTTGTCATCTCTGATAAGGCTGCCACTGTCACCATTGATAGTGTCCTCGCATTCTGGGACGTGGCTGTCTTGTGACACAACTGTTAAAAGTTCTGCTGTGACTGTTCCTGGTGGTGTTTCCCATGCCCCAAGCTGCACTGTGAAGCTCCTCTCCCCAGGTGGTGTGTAATACTCTCTGTACGCTCTTGGTCCAGCTATTCCCACACCTCTGTCATTATTTCTGTCATCATCTTGGTGAACTCTGACTGTTGGAATAGTAAAATGTGATTCCTACTGGGCGTTATTCCTCTGTGTGACTTGTTTTTTCAGTGACGGTCCTAGAATTCAATTCCTGCATTTGGGGTAGGGTGTTATTTTTTGGTTTTGGGGTTTTTTTTCCTTAAATTGGTGTAGTTTTTACAGTACTTCTGATGGTACACTGGCCATGGATGGTTTCAGTGGGTCTCTGTGGAACTGACTGTGAGAAGAGTTTGCAAGTGCTGTGTGTGTTGCCTGGGGTTCGGCTGTTATAGCATCTATATGAGACACAAACATGGAAATAATAGACACTGTTTGGAAACAAACTTGGTGTCTTCACTCAGGGCTGCAAGACCATACATTAACCCGTCTTGACAGTCAGCTCAGTTGGTTTAAAGGTTGTCTGGGAGGAAGAGCTTGTGCGTTTCCATGCAATTGTTCCCCGTGCTTAATTACCTCTGCTGGGGGAAATGGCTTTCTTGAATGACAGTCTAAATAATCTTTGCTGTTTAATTGCTGTGCAGAGGAAGGTTTCGCTCCTGATGTTCCTGAAATACATTTCACTTAATTCTGTCTCTTTTTGGTCCTCTTTAGCCTGAGCTCCAACTTGCTTTTTGTCTCTGGGGTTCATGCCACATATCGCTGCCCATTCGCAGGGGATGTTGGTGGAGAGATGGCCTTGTCTCACCTGGGTGGCTTTAACCCTCCTGGGCTGCTGCAGGAGGGCTGCCTCGGCTGCTCAGGATGATGAGTGGCTCAACCTCTGCTGACATTTCCCAGGAGGTTTGGAAATCACATAGTTAAAATCCAGTAGCTGAAGTTCTTTCTTCCCAGACAAAGTTGCTGAAGGGAGAAGGTGGTGACTTTGGCCTTGAATTTGGTTATTTTTGAAATGCCATCAAATTTGAGATGTTCTCTGAAACCCTCTTCTCCTGCAGCATTGTGAGTTTAGCAAGGATGGAGACGGGTATAATTATGTCCAATGGTGGTTCTTAATAATTAAGTTTTAAACATCCTTAGCAGCAGTGTGCCCCACATAGCCTTCCTGCCTCAATGCAGCGAATTCAAAGCAGAATGTTATGCTGCTTTTTTTTTAACTGCATCATGAATTTCTGTTTGAGATCCAAGGTGAAGGGCAGGTTTACAGCCCCTGCTTGTTGGCAGGGGTTCTCTTCTTCTCCATCCTGTCTCCTCCGAGCAGAGACTTAGTGTGAAGCTTTTGTGTTTCCAGCAGAAAGAAACTTAAATGTTGTGTCTAGATGTACTATAGGTATTTTGATATAAGAAGAAATCTGAGAAAATCTAAGAACCCAGTGGATCCCATCATGCAGGGGAAGCAAAGTGTAACCTCACCAGAGCAATCTGCAGCGCTGTGCACGGGAGGGTTGTTCCTGTTTGCTTCCCCCTCCTGCCTGCAACACAAGTCCAAAGTACGAGTTATTCTGGGGCAGCGTTATTAACGTCACATCGGACCATGACTAATTAATTTCCTCTGTCTATCACGTCTTTGCAGAAGCAACTTAGAAGCAACCCGGTATCCTGGCAGAATTTTTCCTCCTGGAAAATGATGTATTAATCATTAGCAAACCTGCACACAGACACGGGCTGTCGCCCTGCCACTGAGCACCTGGGCTCTACAGCAATAGAGATGTTTAACAGTGATTCTTTTCCTTGTCATCTTTCATTCTAGAGAGCAGCTCAGTTCTCTTCTGAAGACTTACAACTCTTACTATTCTGATCAAGAAAATCTGCAGCTGTCGCATAATCAGGTAAGGATAGTGTGAAACTAACTCAAAAAGCACAGTGTGACAGTAGGAAAAGTGCTAATGGGTGATGATTAATGTGGCTGGAGTGAGCAGTGTGGGACGCCTGCTCCCTGTTGGTGTGTTAGGTGGAATATGTCACTGGAATACAAACCACAGCAAGTTCTGGAGTCAGATGCCATGAGGAGGAGAGATGGCTGCTCTCTGCTCAGGTGTGACCCTTCAGTGCAGAGAAAATGCTTGTAAGCCTGGCCCTGGGAACACATCCTCTTGGAGACCAGGATGAACCATGTCTCTCCTACCAGAGCCCCTGCTTTAGAGCTCTCAACTCGCTTCTCCACGAGCTGCCTTTCTGTTATTTCACTTGTACCAAGACCCAAGAGGACATCAGAACAGTTCTGGGCAGTGCTCTCTCCTCTGTCCCAGCCCACCCGGCAGTGACAGTTGTGTGTCAGCAGAACAGGGACTGATGCAGCTCCCTGTGCAAACACGGACCATTAACTGCTGCTTCCTCCTTCACCACCAGTTGTCCTTCCCTGTTAGCACTTCTTCGCGCCCTGGTTTCGGGAGAGCTGTTCATCCAAGTAGAATAAATAGGATTTGACTTGGAATTGTATGGAATTATGAGTCTGTTGCTTGGAAAACCTCCTGGTCAAAGTCAGGCTAATGCTGACACAAGAGCAGGTCAGGTGCAGCTTTGGCTACCTGTCCTGGAAATATCTTAAATGTGGGAATGACACAGCCTCTCTAGGTGACATGTTCCAGGGCTGTGTCAGCCTTGGTGATTTCAATGTATTCCTGCTGCTTTGAGGGGAAATTTATTATAATTACTCAATTACTATGCAGCATTCCTTATTCCTATTTTTCCCCTCCAGCGAGAAGGAAGCAAACCATTTATTGAAGGAATCTTGTCAATATTTTGGGGAGTCCGACACCCTATCCGACTGAAAATTCATGATGAGAAGCAGATACCCTCTTTCGTAACCCTGAAGTCCACAGAGAATGTGGGGTTGTTCCCTGGCAAAAGGTAATGTACTGACTTCTGTAAGGAGGAGGCAGCTGGTGTGTCGGGACAGTCTGGGTAGGTGGCTGTGGTGGCCATGGCTGCCTGGTGATCCCAGGCTCCCCGGAGGCTGTGGTGGTCCCTTGCCCAGTGGTGTGGTCTTTCAACAGCTTCTGCTGGGCAGAAAGATGAGTCGTGGTAGCATCTTTGTCTGGCTTTCAGCTGGAGAGCAGTTGAGAAGGTAGAGGAGGCTGTTCTTGTCTGTATGTATAGAAATGTATACATATCAAACATACAGCCCTCCTGTCTGTGTCTATTCACCTAATAATGGTGGTAGCCCCCGAAAGACCTTGTGTGGGTACACGTTCTCCATCGTGAAGCAAAAAGCTGGTAGGTCAGTGCTAAGTGATTGTCTGTGGTATGGTACCTTCCTGGGTACCCCAGATGAGACCCCATTGCTCTCCAGGCAGGGTTAGAGCCAGGGAATGAATTCTGGGTTTGTCCACACGAGATCTAATGTTAAAACCCCTTAGAAATAGGGAGAGATCAGCTGCTCCTTAGGGCTGCTGCCTGGGACATCTCCCATCAGTCCCTCGTGCCGCTCGGACTCCTGCGAGGTTGGCCACCTCTTTAAAGACTGATGTACATTATTGGGAGTATTTTTCTTCTTGCTGTTTTGAATTTGGAATTGTATCTGAGGAGCTGAGGCTGAGTGATGTGTAATACCAGGGGTGAATGTTCACCCTGAATGACCCCACACTAAATTCTGTATTTCAGAGCTCGTGTTCTTAATTATTCATTGTCTGTGGTACGCGTGTGAGTTGTTGATTTAATTCTACCACCACTGCAGCTGTGGAGCTCCAGTGAAGTCAGTCTTCCTCCCTGTCTCCTGCTGTTGAAATTAAGGGCTGGAACCTGACAGGACAACCCAGCAAAGAACTGGAGTCTGTGGCAATTCTTGTTCCCTCTCCCCCTCGACCAGGTCCTGGTCCAGGGTGCATGTGGCCGGCAGGGAGGGTCCGGTCTGGCAGCTAAAGTTGTGCTTTGCCTTTTGTTTCTTACAAAAACTTATGACTGGTGGAGATCTGAATCTTAAAGTAAATATTAATTCACGATCAGAGCGGCATGGAGCTGCCCCGACACGCTGTGAGGTATGTGGAGCAGCCTCCCTGCCTGAGCTTAAATGAACTCCTTAAATGCACGGAGCACAACCAGGGCATCGCTCGGCACGTTCACTGGAGTTGCTTGAATATTGGTTTGAATTCATATGGGGAAAAAATTCTTAATATTTTCCCACCAATTGGTTTATTCTCAGTCAGAGCAGTAACTGGCCAAAGGCTTTCTGCTAGAGAGTTTATGCAGTGAAACAGGGAAATATTGGCATAAGGAAAGTTGGGTTTTAAAAGAGGCTGGACTGAATCCCCTGCTCTCGTACAGAACTGGTTTGGGTGGCACGAGGGGATGCTGTGGGAATTTAATCCTTTGTGTCCTATCTTTGTAACAGACACGGTGTGTCCTGTGGCTGCTTCAACCACAGTGTGTGTGTGTTCTGCACGCCTGTGCCCCCGTGATTAATCCAGGGCATTGCTATCAAACAGATACAAAACCACTGCAAATTATTTAGGGGACATCACGGTGGATGTTCAACAGGCCCTAAATAGGATTGTGTTCCATTTGGGATCCCTAGTCACACCACATCTACTGATTTCATTATGACATAAACTGAAATTAGTGGCTTCACACACCACAGTGAAGTCTGTAGTCATGTCCTGGTGAGTCTCGAGCAGGGCTAGGAATGTGTTACATGGAGCCTGGCTTTAGGATTAACTGAAATCACTGAGCGAATGAGGAGTAATCGATGGTAAATATACATTTGGTGTTTCAGGGGAATGACGCGCTGGGGAGAGTTTGATGACCTATATCATATTAGTGGGGAGACACTGAAATCCACTGAAGAAAAGCCAGACCTTGAGAAAGGTTAGTGCCGGTGCTTTTCTGTTTCCTAAAAGTTCTTGGCTCTGAGACTGTGCAAAAGCAATTTAACGCGTTAGCCCTTCCCTGCCAGGAAAGGGAAATCTTTTTGTGTCTCCTGTATCACACGCTGCTGAAACGCTGATGCATCGCTGGTTGGGGAAAACACTGCTCTGCAGATGAATTTTTCAACCAGTTGTGCTTTCACCAAGGAATCCTTCCCAAGAAGCAAACAGAAGAGCAAATGGTGGCCACTGCAGACACCACAGCTCTTCACCGCACGCCTGTGCCCTCTCCTCTCCCACTCCTCCCATGCAAAAAATAGTTTAAAAATTATAAATATATATAAATCCCTGCACCAAGAATCTTCTCCCAATGGGGGTGCTGGCTGTGAGGGAAGAGCTGTGCCCCACACTGATGTGGTTCCCTTTTGTCCAGGTTATTCCTGTTATGAAAGCTGCACTCTGAAGCCCAAGAGCAATCAGGAATGTGACTGTGCCACCCTGCCTGGGGCCACCAGCCACGCTGCGGCCGTGCCAAAGAGGACCAGGCCACCCATGATAGCGAGGACAGAAGTGGAAACTCACAGGTTTTCAATTAATGGCCACTTCTACAACTATGAGGTACCAATGTCTGTGTTTCCTCACCTGAGGTTGGGTGCTGGGGCAGATGAAAATGTCCAGCGAGCTTCTGGCCTCCCCTGCACCCCCTTAGCCAAGGGGGGGGACTCCCTGCTGTCCCCTGCATGGCTGGGCTGGTGTCACCAGGACTTGGGCTCTGCCCTGCCCAGGGGTGCACTCCCGAGGACACCCTCTGCTTTATGGCACCCCTCTGAGCCCCGGCCACTGAGTGCAGCAGTCGTAGAATTGTAGATTTGGAAGGGACCTTAAAGATCATCGAGTTCCAGCGCCCTGCCCTGGGCAGGGACACCTCCCACTCATGCCCTTTTCCTGCCATTCTTGTTCCTAGACATCAGTTTTCACTCCAGCTTATGGATCAGAAACCAAAATAAGAATCAACAGCCAGATGAGAACGAGACAAGTGATAGAACAACTGCTGCGGAAGTTTAAGGTAACACCACGAGTTTGCAGAAGCAAGTGAAGGAGATACCTGGGAGGGGATGGTACATAGGATAGAGCATGAAAAAAAAAAAACGGGCAATTTTTAAGGAACAGGCTGGTTTTATTTTACAAGTGTCTCGGAGCTGTTTAGGTCTAGAAGAGGTGATGCTGCTGCTCTTCCAGCATTTCCCAGCCCAGGTAATGGATGTTGGGTGAAGGCACGTGGCCGGGCTTCCCTCTAGTGACAGGCACCGGGAACTGTATTTTCCTTAAAACACGGGAATTCCCTCTGAGTGAAAGGGGCTGGAACACGGGGTCTGTTGGGACACAGGGTCTGTTGGATCCAGGCACACAAGAAGCTCCACAAAGTCATGGTTAAAAGTAGTCCTTGAGATCAGTGCTTTATTGTCTGAAACCACTTTTTTTTTTCTTTCATGGAGTTTCTTTGGCACAGTCTGCATTAATGTGATTATACCCAGCCAGAAATCTATTTACTGTTGCTGCTGTGTTTCTCCAGTATCTTTATTCTACATCGCTGCTTCTACCACTTTTGATAAATCTCCGTTTAACTTGTCCAGAGACTCTATCGCAGAATTACTTCTGATGCTACTGACTCTGTCAGTCTGAGCAGACTTTTCTGTTTGTGTTGAACAGATCGAGAACAGCCCACAGGAATTTGCACTTTACATCATCCACGCCTCCGGAGGTGAGTGGGGACCCCTTCGTTTGGAGTGATGGGGTTCATTGTGGGTGTTCCTCCTCCTCGGACAGCGTGGGCTCAGTGTGGCTCTTCAGGAGACCCCTTAGAGATGTGTCATCTTCTGATCAAACATCTCATGATGTTTGAAAATTACAAAGTAGGCTTTGTTTCGGGGGCGCTGTGGTCAGGCTGATGGGTCTGGGATCAATGTCCCAAACACACCCTTGGCCACCGAAATTGCAACTTTTTTCTGTTGCAGCTACCAATTTCTTTCAAAAGGCACAGTGTAAGTGAGGTGCCACATCCTCCTTAGAGACTTGTTGAGGTATCTAATAGTTGCCCATCAGTCAAATACAGGATCTTTGTCCAGAAAAACAACTACTGATCACATGAGGTACCTGGAGGTGCTGTTGTGTGCTCTGTTGACCATATTTCTTTCCACTCCCAGAGAAGAAGCAGCTGAGGAGTGAAGACATTCCCTTGCTGCACAGGCTCTTGCAGGGGCCTTCTGAGAAGGTTGCCAGGTTCTTTCTGATGGACAGGGACGTGGAAGAGATCAGCAGTGACGTATGTGTATCACCAAATATCAGCAATTCAGTATTTTTCCCAGTTAATGTTCTCGCTGATGGACACTTGTCTTTTTGACAGGTTGCCCAGTATATCCAATTTCATCTTCCCTTTTTGGAGTCAATTCTGCACAGGATAAACAAAGAGGAGGAGCAGGAGATCCAGCAGACAGTTGCCAGGTAAATAGAAGTAAAATGAGTGGGTTGGCTGCTTCAGTGAGACTGAGTGGGATTTATAATCCTTCTGTATCCTGCACACCCAGAGGAGCTGTAGCTGTTGAAGAATGCAGAGCAAATACCGCCTACAAGCACACGGGGGGATCTTTCCAGAAAATTCAGACTCTCAGGGTCACTCCTGTTTGTTTTGTTTGTCTTCTGAGCCTCAGACTGGTCCCCCTCCTTGGGGGAGTATACATGTGGCACATACTGTGGTACTGCTTAGGGAGCAGCGCGTTTATTGGTGCCAAATTCTCAATGCCCCTTTAAAGCTTCACCTCTGATAGATGGTGCGAGATCTGAGAGTGGCTCAAAATGCTCAGACGGGTACAAGCTCAAAACTCACTGCTGTTTGTGAACATATTAGTGAGTCCTGAGACCAAAAGCCATGAGAGCCTGTGCCAGCTGCAGGTCTGTTACCAAATGACCATCTGATACCACTCTCAATGGATGTGGGCAGGAAATGTAAAGGAAAAAAACAGGTAGCAATTACCACTTTCTATCAGAAAAGCTTCTGTTAATACATTTGTGTCCATATTTTGGGCTCCCTACCACAAAAAAGACATCGAGGTGCTGGAGTGGGTCCAAAGAAGGGCAACAAAGATGGTGAGGGGTCTGGAGAACAAGTCTGATGAGGAGAGGCTGAGGGAACTGGGGTTATTCAGCCTGGAGAAGAGGAGGCTGAGGGGAGACCTTATTGCTCTCTCCAACTCCCTGAAAGGAGGGTGTAGAGAGGTGGGGGTCGGTCTCTTCTCCCAAGTCACAGGCGACAGGACGAGAGGAAATGGCCTCAAGTTGCGCCAGGGGAGGTTCAGGCTGGATATTAGGAAAAATTTTTTCACTGAAAGGGCTCTCAGCCATTGGAATGGGCTGCCCAGGGAGGAGGTTGAGGCCCCATCCCTGGAGGTGTTCAAAAGACAGGTTGCTGTAGTGCTGGGAGGTATGGTTTAGTGATGATGCTCCTTGTTTGTTGTGTGGGTGTCTGTTTTTGTCAGTTGGGTTGACGGTTGGACAAGATGATCTTTAAGGTCCCTTCCAACCTAGAAGATTCTGTGATTCTGTGATTTTCCAGCCATTCAACTACCACGGTAGAATTTGGTTCAATTTTTACTGGATTCTGTGTTACTCAAACGCATTCTCTCTCTCTCCACCTCAGGTACAGGAAGGAGAAGCAGTTGATACACCAGCACCTCCGCAGCCGAACGGTGAAGAAAACAGAGACCACAGTTTGAGAACAGGCTCCTGCGAGCACCCCCTGCGCCGCTGCCGACGGGGAGTCGGGATGTTTGCAGGACGTGCCGGGACTGGAGAGCAGGAGAAGCCCAGGGGGGGTTCACGTGCTGACGTTTCTCGTGATAATTACACACCCGAAACCCATCCCGCTGCTCTGCAGCCCTGGGATACGAGCTGGGAACCACCTCAGAAGAGGCACTGGATCCCCCAAAAGAGAGATGCTGGATCCGGCTTGAAACTTAAGATAGGGGAAAAAACCTGTGAAAAGCACAAGGCTTTAAAACCTACTAAAACTATTGCCAAAAGTCTGGCATATAAGAAAATTATTGCAATAACCGATGTGTTAATCATACAGAAAATATGAAAATTAAGTGTATGGTTTTCCTTCTATTAGAGAAATGTTGAATTACACTAGGAGGAAGCTTTTCAGTAGAGATAAGTGGCAAAAAGTATTTATGTATCTAAGATTGCAGTTAGGCTTTTCCCTTATCTTAAAAAAATACCTGTGCAAGAGAGACTCCAGGTCCCATTGACTCTGGAATGGTCGATGCCAAACTTGCTTCAGCTTTGAGCTACAGTTAGAAAAGTATCAAAGGGAACCCTCCCACCTAACAGCATCTCAGCTCTTAAACTGACGGGGGAGTTTCTCTCTGAAATACCTCCCAAACTGCAGAGTCAGAGCTCTCAGGAAATGCTGCTGCATCTTCTCGAGTTGGGTCCTGGGGGACCCCTCAGCGTGTTCTGCTGTTGGAGCAGATGACTGGGTGTTGTTTCCCGTGGTTCCTGTTTGTGGAGGGAAATGAGGAGTGTTCAGAGAGGGATGGGATGGGATGTCACAGCCCTGGCAGGGTCAGGCTGGCCCTTCCCACCCAGTGGCCCCAGCCCAGTGCCCAGTAGCCGTAGGGTCCTGTCTGCTTGAGTCCTGCGGAATATTGAAGCTCAAATGGTACTGATGTAAATAAAATCCAACTTGTGCACAACTAATTGCCCTCCTGTATTAGTCCTTACGTGGTACCTGTGTTCTGTCTCGGCTGCCTTTGCCTCACACAGGTCACAAGATCAACACTGGGGGAGGGAGGAGACCAATGTGTAGAAAACATTGCCTGAAATCACATGGAATAAATCAAATACGAAAAACTTTATGCTCCCTGAGATGATCTTATTGGGATGGTAACTTAAAAATGAAGGGTTGATGTGCTTAATTGGTGCTGATGTGGTTGGGGCAAAGGGTTTATTTTAATGTAGAGTCTGTTCTAATCCTGCCCAGGCAAACAATTATGGGTGAGGGAAGCACAGGGGAGAAAATCATTCATCTGGTCTGTGCTCATTAGGAAACAGCAAGAGCTCTGCCTGCTCCAAGGCACCTGTGCCACATCAAACCAGGAAAAAGTATTTGAGTTCTTATCCAGAACAGGCTGTTTCTGTTACGTGTTCCCTTTTGTAAAGGCTTGAGTAGCTGTGTGGAGGTGCAGTGTGGAAACACCGCAATAGGAAATAGAGTTGGTCTGTGACCGAAAGAGAAATCAAAGCACGGACCACGTGGAAAGGGAAGTCCTTCCAAGCAGGTTCCCTAATCCTCTGTATGGACACAATTCCTAAATTGAGCCATTTTTGCCACCACCTGATGTTAAATACTTGAAGCCTTTTTGTTTCACTTGTCCTGCTGAACTGGGACTAGAAGATGCTGGGTAATAACAATGGACTATAGCCCAGGTTACCAGAGTCTGCCGGGGTTCAGGGTGCTGAGATGGAGCTGTGGCTGCCGTGGTGTTGGTGCTTCATGAATCCTGTGCTCATTTACATGAGTTGTTTCAGAGAAATACAGACAAGAATAGCAGAAGAATTTATTCCAAATCATTACTGGATATTTGAGGTAACACAGCGATGAAGACCAGAGGTGACAGAGGAAAGGGAGAGTTGCTTTGGAATTTGGAGCCGTTAACTGTAAAGACAGCAATTACAGACCTTGCCTGTGTTTGCCAGGCTGCCCCCGAGAAAAATCCACAGTCATCACAGAATTTAAGAAATACAAAGCTGAGAACCCAAAGCACCCCCAAATTCCAGAAGCCTGATCTTCATCAGAACATCAAATCCTAAGGAAACCCTGTGCTGAGAGAGGCCCAGGCTGGTCACCCAGCCCTCGGCTTGCTGTTGGGGACACCGTGTGTTCCTGGGTGAAGCCTGTTGAGTGTGTGTGTGTGTGTCTCACACCTCCCCACCTTTCCCAGATGGACACTTGGTGTTTTGCTCCCTTCCTGGGCACTGACCAGCTGCTGTTTGCCCTGGGATGAGTCTGGTTTGGAATAAGGAGATTTCCGAGTCCTGGCACCCTTTCCCATTAACCCAGGCAGCCCCAGTCTGTTTCAGCTTTCCTTTTTGTGTTCTGTGGATCATTGACTGTTACTGTTTTTCTCTTTTTCAGTGAAACATGCTGTACCCAAGGCTTGTCCTAACTCTCCAGCAAAGTCCTTTCCAGAGGTGAGGGAAACTAAACCATGCTCTGAGTATTACACAGCTCGTTATCCTCTTGTATCTGCTGTTGTGCTTATACCCCTGATACACAAGCACCAAGTTACTCTAATTAGCAGCAAACCCTGGGTGACCCCCAGTCGGTGTGTGATTTGTTCTAACGGCATTTTTATTCCACACAGCTCCCTCCTGAGCAGTTTTCCCGCACCGAGATGTCACAGCTGCTCCATCCTACCCGTGTCCTGTGGTAAACTCATCCTCACAGAAAGCAGCTGGCTTTTCCCAGGCTATTCCTCTCATTTGCCAAGATGAATTGGACATTTGAAATGCTGCTGAGGGATTCCCAGCAGTGTGTCTGCCTTGCTGTCGGCCGCCGACCCCATGAATGGGTTTTCTCCTCATTATTTATGCCCTTAATGAAAGTATTGC
Organism: Calidris pugnax; assembly: GCF_001431845.1. NCBI lineage: Eukaryota > Metazoa > Chordata > Aves > Charadriiformes > Scolopacidae > Calidris > Calidris pugnax. The sequence continues at coordinate 991,474 of NW_015090808.1, read as the reverse complement.
CTGGTGGTGTGTGCAGGATGGATCCCGGTGGGACACCTCCTCAGTCTGACTCTGGAACCTTCTCCCTGCTGGTGGTGCTTTCAGCTGGGTTTGCGCTTCATGAGACGTTGGTTTGGGTGTGAAGGTATTTTCAAATACCTCTGGGCACCTGCTGGCAGGTACAGCCACCGAAAGGATGGGGGTCCTGGGGGTCTCCTCCTTTGAGCCAAGGGTTTCCAGAAAAAACATTTCTTTATTTCAGTACTGGGTTTGACGTGTGATTTTTAACATGCCTTTTAGTGTGAAAAGAAAGTAAAAAGCCAAAAACTGGTTTTGTGTCAAACAACCCAGAGAATGAATTTGCTGCCTCCCAGTGCTTTCTCTAAACCCCCATCTGCTGCCCAGGTGTGAGCGGCTCCTGCTCTGCCCTTTCCAGCCCATTTTCCTCATTTTTCTTCTTTCTCACCCTCTTCAGGATGCCCAAGATAATCTTTTTCTGTGCTTCAAGGTAACTTTACAACTCCCCTAGAGCAGCCCCTGTTAGTGAGTGTGTGTGTTGCCTTTCAAGGACAGTGCAATAAAAATGCAAAAATAATTATTTGGTGATCTAAAAATAATTTGTAAGTGGTTACAGGCAGATTTTCTTAATTTGATCTCATTTGCATTCATGGTTCGTAAGCCTAAGATTTAAAACACCTTTTTTTTTTTTTATTATCTGTGACTATTTGGTACAGGTAAAATAATATTCCATAACATAAGATGGTGGCAACATCTAAACCCTGAATTTTCATCCATTTGACTTATTCTTTCAGCGTATTTCTTTAAGGTGCTGCACCCCCTCTCTGGACTTAACCTGGCATTAAGTTAAATTGGTTTAAATTTTGTGTATCCTTGATAATTTTTAATCAAAGTGATAGGATCCAGAAATGAGGTGTTTGCCTGCGTGTCTCCACCCCGTCCGAATGAAAGGGAGGAACAGGTTTGATTCCCTGAGCCGAGCGCTGGGAGCAGGTTTGCAGTTCCCCAGCTCAGCAGATGGATCTGGTGTGGGAATTTGGTGTTTTATGGAGAAACCTCTTCTCCCTCGTTCGCAGGAGCAGACGGGATGGAGGCAGAACCGCAGCCGGTGCAAACCCTCAGGACTTCCTTAGATTGGTGAGGAAAGAGCCACAGGTTTGTTTTCTCCCCTGTGACAAATCACGTCTTTGTACTTGAGGAATGTTTTAGCCCAGATACCCTCGCTGGTGGATGTGTGTGTCTTCCAGCCAGCCAGTATCCTCCCACACCCTGGGCAAGCTCCTTACGCCGACAACAGTTTTTCACTTCTTTTTATAAGTTCTGGACCCTGAAAAAAAAAAAAAAAAA
>NW_015090808.1:931929-990054 GCF_001431845.1 Calidris pugnax | reverse complement strand
CCGGGCAAGCTCCTTACCCCGCAAACAGTTTTTCCCTTTTTTTTATAAGTTCTGGGCCCAAAAAAAAAAAAAAAAAAAAGCAAAATATGGATGAGCAGTGGATTCAGGAGGACAATGTGCTTGTGAACAAGGCAGAGGAGCAGCCCTGCTCCTCTACAAGGCAGAGGCAGCAGCAGGTAATGCTTTATAATCTTTACGAGTTGTGCACAAGCACCGCCTGTGCAGAGGGCACGTACACACATCCCTGTGTTTATTACATGTTTGGCTTTCACTGCTCTGCTCAGATCACCTTAGAAGATTGGGTATTTATCGGAAAAATCCCCAAATACCCCTCCATTAGGAAGAGTTAGTAGGATGCTGCTTTGCTGGCAGGCTGGTTGGGCATGTTCAGAGGTGGAAACACCTCATTGATGAAAGAGAGAATAGGATGCTGCTTTGCTGGCAGGCTGGTTGGGTGTGTTCAGAGGTGGAAACACCTCACTGATGAAAGAGAGAATTGTCTGTATTTTATCATTCAAAGCAAAGACTTGGGAAAAGAGGGCACGGCCTCTAGTGAGAATCTCTCTCTCATTACAGAATCACAGAATTATCTAGGCTGGAAGAGATCCTCGGGATCATCGAGTCCCACCATCTACCCTACTCTAAAGTTCTCCCCTACACCATATCCCCCAACACCACATCTAAACGGTTCTTAAACACAGCCAGGGATGGGGACTCAACCCCCTCCCTGGGCAGCCTGTTCCAGTGTCTGACCCCTCTCTGTGAAGAATTTTTTCCTAATATCCAGCCTGAACCTCCCCTGGCATAACTTGAGGCCATTTCCTCTTGTCCTGTCGCCTGTGACTTGGGAGAAGAGACCGACCCCCATCTCTCTACACCCTCCTTTCAGGGAGTTGTAGAGAGCAATGAGGTCTCCCCTCAGCCTCCTCTTCTCCAGGCTGAACACCCCCAGCTCCCTCAGCCTCTCCTCATTCAACCGGTCACAGATCTACTTGTGGGGGCCAGAAGGTTTGTCTTGGGAAATGTAAGGGCAGAAATTCTGGCTTCCCAGGCTTGGCTTTGCTGCTTAATGGAGATGTTCAGGCTCTCATGTGTTGGGTGGGCAGGTGTGGGTGCAGACAGAAGATGTACCTCTCTCAGGAAGCAGGTCTCGGGGTGGTCTCCTCGGCAGCAGCGCTCCCGCATGGCGGCGAAGGCGGCAGTGACCGAGCTCAGCTGCTCCTGGGTGATCTGGGGCTTGTACTTGATGAGGGTGACGAGCATCCTGTGAGGAGAGCACAGCCGGCCCGTGAAGCTGGGAGGTGAGCACGGGGCTCCCGAAGCACTTCCCCAACCCTACTCCTGCAAAGCCCCCCTTTTGTTACCCCTCCCTGCCTTTCTGCAGCTTCTCGTTTTTATTCACCACCCAAACTTGTGTTTGCAGCAGGGAGCAAAGGTGCACCCTGTTCCCCTAGGACATAAAGTATTGATGCTCCTTTTTGGAGTTGCTCCACCAGGAATGAGCCCTGCGGGTGGTGTCTGTGGTGGGCACCGCTCCCAAGTCCAGGATAGGATGGGGTTTCTTTTCTTGGGAGTTTTCTCTGAGCCAGGCAACCAGAGACCGGAGCTTTTCAGAGGCTGAAGGAGGGCATGGGGTGCAGAAAAAGGCATGGCCTCTCTCTTTCTGGGAAACGAACCCAAATTAAGCCACAAAGGTCATACTGTGCTTTAAGCAGCAGCTTCCTTGTTGCTGAAAGCTGGGACTAGCATGAGAGGAGGAAAAAGAAGTTTGGGAGAGGGGCTGGTTTTCCAAACACTATTGCAGCCCAAGGTGGGATAGAGACGGGAAAGGTGAGGGCAGCCAGGGTAAGAATAAAGGAACAGAGGGGTAACAGAGTAAAAGGGGCTTAAACATTGTCTTACTCCTGCTTCTTGTGCTGCAGCTTCTCCTCTTCAGTGGTGCACAAGTCTTCGTGGAAAGGGAAGAGACCAGGAGTCAAGGACAAGGGCACGTAGCTCTCATCCATCTCCAGTTTCCCCATGCAGGGCCTCCGGAGCGCGTAGGAGCCGCTGCAGCACTGGCAGACCCCGGGGTTGATGGGGTCGCTCAGGTGCCTCCTGCAGATTTCTCCAAGCACCAGATCCAGCTGTACCAAGAGAAGGGGAAAAAAACCCACAATTTTACATTGTTTTTTCATTTTCAAAAATCCCTGAAATACATGATGCTTTAGTAAAGTTATTAAAAAATACTGAGAATTTAAATGAAACCTTGTTTGTAAGAGAGAACAACAGTTTATATTTCTGCTGAATGCTAACTTCTGCTGACGTCAGGTGTGGAAGGACATCTCTGAGCCAGCTCCATAGCCCAGTGACCATTATTCTCATTTACTTCAAGCTCTTGGGCTCTGCTGGCAGCAGAATTGGTGGAAGAGTCTCAAGAAGAAGCCAGACCGAGAGAGAGAAGAAAAATACTCACATTCTCCTCGGCACAAGGCAGCAGCTTGTCCTGGCTCAGCTGGCAGCATTTGGAGCCGATGGTGGTCATCTGCTTGGTGAATTTTATCAGCTCTGCGGACGTCAGCTGCGGCATCTTCTTGGTGAAGCTCAAGAGGAGCCTGCAAGGACAATTCCCCTGACACCTCTGTTCCAGTGGGCAGCAGTGAGCAGGCCCCTGCCTTCCTGTGCCCAGAGCCCTGGCCAAAGCCCACAGAGCTCCTGGTGGCAACAGGGCTGGGCTGAGCCCCGGGTTTATACGCTCAGGCAGAGGAGAGTCAACCTGCTCTGTCTGCCTGAGCTCTCACCTTCTTCTGACCAGTCTCTTACCAGGTTAAACAACTAAAATTAAGGATAGTGTCACCCGTTACACGTTGGTGGATCCTCTTACCAGGTAGTACATATGCGTTCCCATATTAGTCATTTCCCTGGGAGCTTGGCTAAGAGCAAACTTTAACGTGAGTCTGGACAGACAAGATGAATGCAGAAAGTAAGCTCAAAAAAGTTCACTTGCGTTTTTTCTTTTAAAAAAACCCCTAGGCTTATTCACCATCATGGCCAGGAAAACCTTAAGGACAGATAGACCAGGCAGAAGCAGCCCAGCAGGTGTGTTGGAGACCTCTAGTTCCAAAGGTCTTTCCAAAGCCCGAGCACGCCTGGGAGTGCAAAAAAAGCCAGATGTGCCTCCCCAGAGAGGGCTGGCTGAAGCCTAGCTGTGAGTACAAAAGCAGTGGAGAGGTTTCACTGAGATTGCTCGCATACTTTAAGTTAGGCATGTGCTAATTAACACTGCAAATCGGGGCCAAAGTTCCTCCAGGAGGCCTGTGCCTGCATGTTGTGCTTAAGCACAGTGTCTGGTTCAGCCAGTCCCTTCCTGCTCTCTCTGCTGTAGTTAGGGTTTTGTGAGAATTGTTCATGTTTGCATCTGCTGCAGGAGCTGGAGAGAGCGAGGTCTTCTGCAAATGGCACAGAAAATGTGTCGTTTGCCTTTTGCCCAAATCTATGACTCTAAAGTTACAGCTGAAAATGCAGCTGTAGAGCCAGAACATCACAGGAAACACGGATGGGAGATAGATTGATAATTTGTCACTTCACCGCTTCATGAGTTAAGGAGAGAATTCATGAGAGACCATGACATTGTCTTGGAAAAGAGGAAAAAAAAACCCTAGAAGCCATTAATATGTTGGTGTGATACTCATGTGGTGGCTTTTAGCCTGGCATGGCTTGACTCTGGCCCGAGTTGTGCACAGCTGGTAGGGGAGAAACGTAAGCATAGAAAAAAAGGTAATACTCGTTTTGGAAATAGTAATCTCCTTTCTCCTTGTAAATGTCACAGCTTGTCTTCATGACACTTTCAGTCTCGTAAATATGTTTCTTCAGTTCTTCCTCCTGAAAAAAGATAAGTCAGTTTGAGGAGTCACTGTCTGCGGGGGATGCAGAACGCCCTGCTGCCTCTTGACGAGGCCTGGCTATCTGCAGCTTCCTCTCACCTGCTATATTCCACCCGTTTTTAATTCCACTGGCAAGTCTGCATCTGTCTGAAACCTCTATAACCTGCCTGAGCGGGATAAATGCCCACCTTCCATCCCCTAGAAATATGCAATTTTGTATAACTGATGGAGGGCTATGTCTGAGGCACAGGGTGGCTCCCACCTTCAGATCATTCCAACCCCACTGCTTTCTCGGAGACAACAACCTTAAGTGCCTTCTGCGTTGGCAAGAGGGGAACTGGCAGCACGAGGGAGCCCCGGGGAGAGCAGGGCTCACAGAAAGGTGAGCTCCATCCCTTTCCCCGGCACCCCTCTCCATCCCTGCTAAATTCCTTCACAACTGTAAGATTGCAAAGGCTCTGTTGGTGCTTTTTCCAGGCGGGGAATCGGTCGGGCTTTGTAATACTTGCAGGGTTTGTTAGAGGAGCTGTGGGTGCTCGCTCCAGAGCAGGGCTATTGGCCATTTAGCCAGGGGTGCCTGGTGTGGAGGAGGGCACCCACCCCTCTCCTGCAGCAGTCGTCCGGCGCGCCGGCTCGGCAGCACTCCTGCAGCAGCTCCTCGTAGCCTTTGCCAATCCTTAGCAGCATCTGAGCCGAAAATTCGGGGTGTCTCCTGGAGTATTCATACAGAAACCTGCAATACAGGGAGAATGGGGAATTTAGAGAGAAGCCAAAACACCTGCCCCCTGGAGAGGCTGGGGATGGTAGGGGAGCCTCGGGGGTGGTTTTGGCTGATGTGCCAACATCGGGCAATGTTTGCATCTGCTGTGGGAGCTGGAGAGAGCAAGGTCTTTTGCAAATGACACAGAAAATGTGTCATTTGCCTTTTGCCCAAATCTATGACTCTAAAGTTACAGCTGAAAATGCAGCTGTAAAGCCAGAACATCATAGGAAACATGGATGGGAGATGGATAATTTGTCACTTAACTGCTTCATGAGTTAAGGAGAGAACTCATGAAAGACCAGGGGACCGGGGAGGATTTCTCCCTGAAAAATGAACCTGAGCCAAGCGTGGCTGGCTGAGCACAGCCTGAGCACGTCCTGTGCCTGTAACATGCCCAGCTCAGCGTTAGCTCACGTCGAGAGAGCTTCGTGGGGCTGGGGGTTTTGCCCTTTCTTTAATTCCATCTAAATGATCATGAAGTAATTTCCAGTAACAGACCCGTGTCTCGGCAGATGCTGGAATGATTAGCTCTGCCGAGGCAGTTCCCCTGCCCAGCAGTTGTGCCAATCAATGAGCTGCACTTTTCACAGCTGGAAGTGATGGATGTCATTTGAAGGGAATTCTCTGTTACTTGAAGGGAATTCTGTGTCTTTGGGACTTGATGCTGTTGCAGCCTGTGGAGTTCTCCTCCAGGTTCACTGCAGGTAGGACCAGGGCTTTGTTGCACAAAGGAATTAGGGCTAGAACAGAAATGGACCCATCCCGCTTCAACCGAGACACGGGTCTGACTTAAACAAGTGGTTTTGAATCCCCACTTAAGCGGGGATCAGAGCTGTATTTTGGGGCTGACAGCAGAAGGGATAGTACCTCGATTTCACAGGCGTTTCTTCGATTTTGTCTCTGAAATATCAGTTGTGCCCTGTTCTGCATTCATTCCCATTCCACAGCCCCCAGGGCTCACAGAGCAGACGGAGCTGAGCCCGAGGAGCTGGGCTTCAACATCTGAAGTGTCACCCTGTGACCCAGGTACAGAAACAGCCCGAGGGAAGAGCAGAGGAAGCCCCGCGTTACCTGGCCAAGTGTGCGTCTTTCTCCTGGGCAAAACGTTCACATATTCCTTTGTCTTCTATGAACTCCCTGACGTGGGGGGACAAGCCTGCGGGTTTGTCGTCATTGTCCGCGTTAACTATGCATTCACTTCTCTGCAGCAGAGGCTTCTCACAGCACTTCTTAATTTTACTCGATAGGGCGTCTTGGTTGGTGCAGACATAGTGTAGGATCTCTTCCTGTAAAGCAGAAAAAGGGGATGAAGGGCATCGTACCAGATTTTAGTTGGTTTTTTTTTTTTTAATCAGTGTTTTTATCTCCATTTTGAGAAGGTGAGTCCCAAAGAGAAGAGGGGACTGGCAGAACAAGGACAAAAGCTGAAGCCCTGGTGGTCTGTTTGCTGCAGTCCCTCGCTTGCTTAAAATAGGTGCTACAAGGGAACCACCTAAACTGAGTTCTCTGTCTCCCTCGACACCACAGAGAATCATAGAATGGTTTGGGTTGGAAGGGACCTCAAAGATCATCGAGTTCCAACCCCCCTGCCATGGGCAGGGACACCTCCCACCAGACCAGGTTGCTCAAGGCCCCATCCAGCCTGGCCTTGAACCCCTCCAGGGATGGGGCAGCCACAACTTCCCTGGGCAACCTGTTCCAGTGTCTCACCACCCTCATAGTAAAAAATTTCTTCCTGAGATCTAATCTGAATCTTTTTTCTTCCAATTTAAAACCGTTTCCCCTTGTCCTATCATTACCCTTCCTGGCAAAGAGTCCCTCCCCAGCTCTTCTACAGGCACCCTTCAGGTATTGAAAGGCCGCTATAAGGTCTCCCTGGAGAGGGACAATCCCAGCTGAACAATCCCAGCTCCCTCAGCCTGTCTTCAGAGGAGAGGTGGTGAGGTAAGTGGATTTGGTACGTTAGAAGGAGGCAGAGCATGGGCAGATGCTGCGTTCTGCCAAAAGCTGCACAAAAAATACATGGCACAGCAAGGAGCTGCAGCCAAGTCTGCTGAAGCAGCCTGAGGTCATTTTAGTCACAACGAGATCTTTCTGCCCTTCTTTTGGTGTCTTCACACCAGGAAAAAGGCAAATAGGAAAATCAACCAGGTTTTTAGGCTGAAAAGTTAAACTCCAGTTTTGGAGAGCAATCAGTGCGGCACAGGAGGGAAAAAAAAAAAAGGCAAATAGGAAAATCAACCAGGTTTTTTGACTGAAAAGTTAAACTCCGGTTTTGGAGAGCAATCAGTGTGGCACAGGAGGGAAAAAATAAATCAGAACAACAACAAAAAGCATTGCATTTCTGCAGACATACAGCTATTAAATGAGTTTTACCCTGTCATGCATGCAGTCCAGCATATCCCCACGACAGCAGTCCTGGTGCATGTTAGCAATATCCGTCACTAGTTTGCTAACAGTAGGAAAATCAGCTTTAGGGAATTTTTGGCTTATCTGAGCAAGTTTCCTATGAAGAAGAAAAATAGTTATTGTCTCTATTCACAGCGTCAGACTCTGTCATCCTTTTCCTGGGGAGGGGTTTCCCAAACTGCTCAGGAATGGTCTCTCCCTGCTCCTGCTGAAGTTAAATAGATGTCCCTTGAAGCCAATAGCTGAGTTTTTCAGAGTTATCTGAGGGTCCTGGGTGAGTTTCAGTGTGAGGTGGTGGAAAGAAATGTGGTGGGTGAGCAGGAAATTACAGGAGCAGGAGAGAGGAGCTGCGTTTTGCTCACAGTCTCCCTGACTTTCACCACAGAGAGATGCCTTCGTTTCAAATTTTGGGCTTAGATTTTGAAAGCTAATGGCAGCGTGTGAGGAAACGGTGCCTGCTCTCGTGCATAAATTTGTATTCTGAATCTCTCGTCCTTGTTAGGTGCTACTGGTGCCCTGCACACAAAAGGGAGGAGGCTGGTGTTGGGGGTCATGGTACCGGGTAGAGGCACCCACCGGCAACAGCCACGCTGGGTCTCAAAAGAAGGATAAAACACGGGGAAGACTCACAGAGCCTTTAAGGTCCTTTCTCCAAACTTCTTCAAGATGCCACATGTGTGTTCCTGCCTCAGGCCATCTTCTTTCAGTGGCTTCACCACCTTCGGTGCCTGGTAGAAGGAAGATGCAGACCGTGGAAGAAAAGACAAGACAACACTTTACGTTAAAACTACGGTGACGATGGTTTTTTAAACAGGGATTTTTTTAATAGTGAAAGAAAAATGCTCTCCAGCCTGTGCTATGAACTAACCATCGTGCTTGCTATTCTATTAGCGGTCCCATGAATAAAGTCAAGCCCTGCCATGGAGTACCTGTCTCTGGAAGCATTCCTCCGGGTTGGGAGCGGGGTCCTCGGTGGTTCCACAGCAGTTATTCATCATCTCCTCGTACCGGAGAGCGACAGAGAGGATTGTTGGGGCGTAGAGGAATGGGTGCCTTCTGGAAACCTCGTAGATAAAGCTAAAACCCAGAGAAAAATGTCTTTAGTTTGGGAGTAAGGCCCCACACGCAGGGGGCAGCAGTTGTTATTGCAGCATCTGCTGTATATTAAGATGATAGCTGCCAGAAAGTGATTGTTTTCAATGTTTCTGATTTGGGGGGGCATTTTCCTGGAAATGGAAGTCTCCAATCCTGCCAGTCCTGGCTTAGGGGCAGCAAACCTTCTGCTTGGCTTTTAAGGACTAAAGGGATGCTCTTGGTTTCAGAGCAGTCCTTTATGTGGAGTGCCCTAAACCAGGCCAGCTTCTTTGTTGTTTGGACCTAAATCCAAAGCAGGAGGTGGCAGAACGGGCTTCACAAAATGACAATTACAGCTTAGATGAACTATGCAAATAATTCACATCAGGAAATAAAACGAGTAGGAGATTACAGAGAACCTTAGACTGAACTTTTTTGGTTGATTCTGCATTTGCTGTCTCCAGGCTCGTAACTCATATCTAGACAACGAATCTATGATTTATTTACTTACTATCCTGTCAATTGATGTTGATGCTGTGAATGGTTTTTGCAGGCAGCTTCAGCATTTGGCCTCTCAAAAGGAGAAAAGAACCCTCTGGATGAGTTTTTAAGGGAGAGGAAGCAGTCATTTCTCTCGGGATCCTTTTTAGCGCAGCAATCGGTAAAACTGGGCAGATTTTCCTCCTGGCATATGGTGTCGAGGAAGATGCTGTCCTGTGAAAAATGAGGGGAGAAAGTTCATTTGTGTGAGGCTTCCATTTTACTGCTCTGCACCCTCTGAGGAGGCTACGTGAAGCCAACAAGCCCCGACTTGCATAAACTCAGTTTCCTCATCATTGCCTGCTGCTTTGACTGCAGTGCAAACCAGACTCAGCTCTTAAACCTGCCATGGGTGATGGTTCTTCAAACTCTGATACCTGCCGTTAGTCCAAGGTGGACTCCAAAGTGGAATGCTTTTCATGGAATCACAAAATTGTTGGAGTTGGAAGGGACCTCTAGAGATCATCTGGTCCAACTCCCCTGCCAAAGCAGGGTTGCCCAGAGCACATCACTCAGGAGCATCCAGGCGGGTCTTGAAGATCTCCAGAGAAGGGGACTCCACACCCTCCCTGGGCAGCCTGTTCCAGGGCTCCATCACTCTCACAGTAAAAAAGTTTTTTCTCATATTTAAATGGAACTTCCCATGTTCCAGCTTGAGCCTGTTGCCCCTTATCCTATCTCTGAAAACCACTGAAAAACCCTTGATACAGGTCAAGGGTTTCAAAAGACGCTGTGATATTTGGGGTGGGGGAAGAAAGGGGATTTTCCTCCACTCATCTTGAGATGCTTTATAAATGCGAGAAGAAAAGAGGCCAAAGATGCATCCACAAGGAAAGCACGGCGCTTGATAACGTATTCGTGCCTCCTTGAAAAAACACACGCTGGGGCTCTGAAGTTACAAGTCCTTTCTGAAAACGTTTGCCAAATGAGAAGCAGGAATGAGCTCACCAAAGGCTTCAGGCAGTCGGGGTGGTCCCCGGTGGCAGCAGCACATCTTCTGGCGAGGTCCGTGACGTCTTCAGCCATCCTGACCGCTCTGCCAAAGGTGCCCCCTTGCACGTACTGAGCGAACATGATCATGGCACTAGGAGAGGAACACGCAGCGTTAAGCCCATTGCTGGATACCTAAAAGCTAATTATTAAACTTTTACGTGTGAGAGGGTCTGTACCACCCCGGGCTGAGTTGGGGCGGGTGGCAGAAGGGCTGAGTGTTTGACACACCGCGTGTGCTCATTTCCAAACCACACCAGGATGGTGGGTGGCAGCAAATTTGCAGTTGGAGGCTTTACCTGGACAACTTACATGGCTTTGAAGTTATTCTCCTGCAGCTGAGAAAAACGTTGGCCAATGCTGTTTCTTTCCTCTGAAAAACAAGATAACTTGAATAAAAAATGTTTCCTAAATGTTTCATCCAATACCTTTATTTTTAATTTTTTTTTGGTATTGGATCTTTGGAGAAAGACTGGGGTATTGGGATACTGGCACTGGGAGCAGGAACATGTAAGATTCCACCTCCTATTTGACTTAAATGTGAGGATGCGAAACTATTTGTTTCTGACCTACAATATAATAGGGCCAATAAAATTTCCTGGCTCAAGTGTTGTGGGGAGCAATATGCTAAAACCTGCTTTGCTGATGCACTCCACATGATTAAATAAGCACCTATAAACATCTTTTAGCTTTGCCGTAGCTACTAAAGGTGTGCCTGACCACTCTTCATCCACAGAGGAAGGATTTTCTCTGTGGAGAACGTGTGATGAATGGAGGACTACACTGGTAGGCAAAGCTCCTCCAAAATTCCCAGAGCTGCATCCTTCTGTCCGTGTTGTGAACCAGCCCAGAGGAAAACAAAGGTGTCCCATATTTTTCCTTCGCCACTGGGCCTTTATTAATGGGCAAACCTTAATGCAATAACTTCTTGAGTTCCTCGTTTGTCAGAGACTATTCTGAGAGATTAATTTTAAAACAAGAGGCATGTTCCCGTACCAAGACATTACTGTCTCACCCTCATGTCAGTAGGGCTGAGATCAGTGTAAAAGGATTAAATAAAATAGAGAAATAAGCCAAGTTGTCCCTCTGAGTAATGCGAGGGTGACAACTGAGACGACAACATGAGACAGATAACGCAAGCAGGCGTTCTGGTTTACACTGTCAGGCCATTTCAGTGCACTTGGAAGTTATAAAAATGAAGAAAAAGTTGACTAATGATAACAATGTGTGACGTGAAAGCAGCACCTGAACCACACGCAGTTGGAGGGGTTTCAGTTGTCCCATTTTAGGCACTTTAACCTCAGTGAGAGTGTGGCCACTGCAGGGTACTCCAGTAGCCAGAGAAAAGAGGGTAAGACCCCTCCAAAGGATAATATGGAGCAATAGTGTAATTTAGTGACTCTGAAGAGCCACTTGGAGGCAGCAGCCCTCTGGGGACCTCTCTGCCTCCCTTCCTCAGGGACTTTGGAGGGCAGCTGGAGCAACCACAGCCTTTACTTCAGCAGGCTTTGGAGTACCTAAAATCCATGGCACAACCTCATCCCTGGGGATTAAATTACCCTTCAACAGACGGGCCATCCTGCACTACACAGGGAGTCTCAAGCCATAAAGAAGCATCATATCTAAGGTTTAGCACAAAAAATTTATACAGATATATACAGATATATAGTTGTATAATTTTGACCCATAAGAAAAACCACGGTGGTGAAGTGTTACCAAATAGCCATGCGTGCTAAGCTGCAGCCACCAGTATTATACAAAAGGAAAGAGTAAAATTATGAGATATGTTCTTACCTACGTCCCGATAACTTCTAGGCAGGGCTTTGACTACAGTGAGGCTCACCAATAAAATCACATAAATTATTGTTCTCCAATCCATACTGTCAGATTTTGGCCGGGGCCTGGGGTGAGCTCGGTCCATCTGTGAGAGGCCGAAAGAATTAAGGGGAAAGAGTTCCTTTTATACTCTCCTGAACATTTTCTGGTTAATCAAAACCCTTTTACTGTCACATACAACATTAGCCCTTTTGGAATATTCCCACAATAATTAGACACGCCATTATTTGCTCACTGGGATGAACTGACCAGCCTGTTGCAAAGGACGGACCTTGGAGACTCTTTTTTCCCCCTAAAATTTAGACAGACATTTTTGAACTTATCGCACTTCAAACATGAAGTTTAAACACTCCCTGGGCTTTTTATTGTGCGTACTGATGGCATCTACTTACACGCTTGTTCAAAGGTGACTGCTGGGCAGAAGATGCCTTCGTGACACACTGTTGACTAAAAAATCCCCAATTCAGCTGTTAACCTGGTATTTTTGCATCCCTGCCTGCTGAACAAGCCAGCTCTCGCTCCCCGCTCCTGAGGTGCCATAGGGAAAAGGCTGAATGAAGTACCCCCTGCAATATTTTTGCAGCTTTAACAATTCCCATCAAAATGTCTCCAAATCTTGAAAGAAAAATCATCTGCAAAACTGTAGAATGAAGGGGAAAATTCCAGTTAATTCGGTTATTTTGCTGACATTAAAAAAGCTATGCTATAAGCATCAGCATGATAAAATGTCAAATTTTAGGTGCCATAGGGAAAAGGCTGAATGAAGTATCCCCTGCAATATTTTTGCAGCATTAAAAATTCCCATCAAAATGTCTCTGAATCTTGAAAGAAAAATCATCTGCAAAACTGTAGAATGAAGGGGAAAATTCCAGTTAATTCGGTTATTTTGCTGACATTAAAAAAGCTATGCTATAAGCATCAGCATGATAAAATGTCAAATTTTTGGAGACAGGATGGCTTTAGAGGGCTACAGATATTTGTGACAAAGGATAGGTGGGCAGGGATACATCTTTGGTCTGAGGGAAGAGGCAAACACAGAGTTTTTAATTCTTTAGAGCAAAAATGGCAACACTCCCTGTTCTGTGCTGCAGGGAGACGACGAGGGGCAGAGCAGAGAAAGCTTTTCTCATCTGGCTCTTTCCAAAAAACCTCTTCCCTCCTACTGCCAGGGCTCAGAGCTGTCTCCTGCCCGGTAGCTGCAGAGTCCTCCTGTTCAGAGTAACGCCTTCATACAACGTCATTACTAAAAAAATAAAAATAAAGGGGGGTGGGTATTACTCAAGATGGAGCTGAAGAAACAGCTGAGACACTGATGTCAAGGGCTTTGTAGAGCAGGTTCTCTTTTGGGTAAGAAAACGGTGTTTTGAGATGATGTGCATGTAATGGGTTGTGCTAAGTATTGCTAGAAGCAGCACTTGGCTGCTGCACTTAAAATCCTTTAAATTCAATTGCTCCACTGCTTCCACTGCCCTTTTGCTACATTTCACTTTTCTTTGAAAATACTTGCCACTGCTCAGACAGCAATCTGCCTATTTCCAGTAAACACTCTAATTTGCCAGAGGAAAATGTATGTACAGTATTTAACTGGAAAGAAAACATGTGGCAATTGCTGGACATGAGATCCAATGAAGAGCTGGGTCCTCATTAAGGTTCCTGTTGTCCTTCAAAGTACGCAAACCATGTCGACCTGTTCATTTTTACACCTACTGAGGGCTCAGCTGTTTCCAGAACCTCTTAGAAACTCTTCTGCAAGGTTAAGATAAAGCCAAAAGCAGCTGGTGGCCCTCAGGGTGTGGGGTTGTGAATTCCCATCACCTGGGGATGGTTGGTGGGGGATGCTCGGGCACTCCTGAAATGCCTGGCACTGGCTCTGGTGGAGTCTTTTGCTCTGTCTGCTACACAACAGAGAGGTGAGTTAGTTTTTACTGGGTATATCTTTTTTCTTTTTTTTTTAATGCTATTCACCAATGGTGGAGTCTTTTGCTCTGTCTGCTACACAGCAGAGAGGTGAGTTAGTTTTTACTGGATATATCTTTTTTCTTTTTTTTTAATGCTATTCCCCAGTTTTAGGGGAAGGTCTCTATGTTTTAGATTGCTGTATGTTCCTGATAGACTTAAGTCTTTGATTATCACTCTCAAACTGGGCCAACAAAGCACAAATGTGTGTGCCCAGAGCTCACCTAGCTTGTTTCTGCTCTTACTCATGAGAGCAGAATTTGTGAATTCCCCTTTCCCTTGGGTTGGTTTCTCCATGATTGTATCAATGCTTTAATCCTTTTTCTTGAAAAAGGAGTTGGAAACTTGATAACAAGGTAAGTTGCAAGTTATTAATGCTTCTGTAACTTTTATGGCTCTATCCCCCCAGAAAGCTACCCAGTATGATGAGGTTATTAAACCTTTGTTATTCAAACCATTTGTCTGCACATTAATGCTTCTGTAACTTTTATGGCTCTATCTCCCCAGAAAGCTACCCAGTATGATGAGTGTCTCTTTAACCCAGAGGTTATTAAACCTTCGTTATTCAAACCATTTGTCTGCACGGCCAAGAAAGATGAGGTTTAGATGGCACTCTGGTGGGATGGTCTGGTGTACCTGGGCCCTTTAGGGTCTGTGTTTCACTCCTGAGGTCTCCCTGCTTAGAGAGAGTGGAAGCGTTGAGTGGAAGCGTGACACTTTTGCTGCTCATGAAAGCTTTATTCGTATTTAATTTAGCTCTGCCTTGGCAGGACTGAGCCTGCTGCTTCCTGTGTTCAGTAAAGGCTCCAAGTCCTGCCTCCTCTCACGTGCTGGTTTGGCTTTTCAAGGAAAAGGAAGAAAAGTACAAAAGATGATCGTTAGAGAATGAGGGGTCTCTGATGCAGGTCTCCTCTGCCTTCCTGTAGACAGCTGTGTAGAAAGATGAAAGAAAATAAATACTTAGACACACAGATGGATTTATGTGTGTATATATTTATACATGTATAAAAAATTTTAAGTCTTTACTCTGACAAGATTGTAAAGCTGAGGTGGTTACAGATTGCTTTTGAAAAATATCTTATCCATTGAGACTTTTATTCTGTATTAAAGATATAGAATGCAGCTGGTGTGGAGGCTATGGAAACAGCCTGTCTTGTCTATAAGGCATCTAAATATTGTGATTGGCTTCTCTGGAGCCACTGGAGCTTGTGTAGCTCCTGGGTGATCAATATATACACCCAGAGGGTGAGAGGCAGCTTGTGCTTGTCGGGCTGGTGGGTGGGAGATGTTCTGCCCCAGCAGCAGAACCCTCTGCCGACTTGAGGAATTATTCCCTGCTATGGAGAATGAGAACTTGTAATGACTGGATTTAAAAATACAAGGATGAAAGTATTGGTTTAAATGCTAAAAATGCAGCAAAGAAAGTCCAGTTCATTTCTGCAGGCTTGCTTTGTTCAGTTTTCATCGAAATTCCTGACTCCCTTCCTCCTCGTCTTTCAGAAATTGCTTTGTGGTTGAATACACAGAATTTTCTGTTGAAAGCCAAAAACCATTTCAGCTTTTCCATGTTATTCAGTTAGCTAACTGCAGATTCGTTAAGAAAACTCACTTTGATATAATGTACTTGAGCCTTTCTTGTAAATATTTAGCTCAAAACCAAACAGCAGTCCTCTGTCCCCTGGCACCTGTGTGTGAATGGCATTCCAAGTGCTCTCAACTGGGAGGATGCTCTAAAATATGCTGAATTCACCACACTATGGCAATATGGGTCAGATCCAGCCCAATTCACCCGAGAGCCTTTGGCTGGGGTGTTACAACTTCAGGGTCTATTTTGAAGCTTATTGAAGAGAGCAGAAGGTTTTTTCCTAAGATCCCTTGTGACACTATGACAACTGGCACTCGCTGCTGAATCTGTGCCTCAGAACTTCAGGTGTGGCACGGGATGTGTTCTATAAAACTTTATTACCTGTTCATCAAACCTCTTCCAGCGAGTGCAGCCTGGAGGCAACACGGGCAGGAAATCCAAGTTGTTCACTTCATTGATGCAAACGATTTAACAGATGATTTGGCAAGTCTGATGGTAAGAATTGTTCTTTTCAGCCCCAGTAAATGACTAATTGTATCAAAATCACTTGTGAACTTCTGTTTGACCTGGTGATTATTTCCTGAATGGATATAGTTTGCCAAAAGTAGATGTCTTAACCTGTTTTCTGACTGTGTATGTAATCTGGACCTTGTTGTTTTTAAATGTCTTTATAAATTCATGGACGTAAGTACATGGAGAAGTATGATTTGTTTCACGAAAACAGGCAATTTTTGATGTGATATTGAAGTATTCTCTTGCTCCCCAGTCATGTCTGTTTGTTGGTTTATGTTGAAAAGATACACATGGTGTAGCACAAACCATAGTTTGTGTAGCTAAAAGGATCCCGTTCAAATTCTTTTAAATTGAGGGAATGAAAAGATTAATGTCTGGTGTCTGGATGTCTGGCTTCTCCTGTTTTTTTTGGGGTTTTTTTTGAGTTGCTCTTAGGTGCTTTGCATAGCCCCTTAGTTTGATATGAATTCAGCCTGGAGAACAGAAGTCTCTGGGGAGACCTCATAGCACCCTTCCAATATCTGAAGGGGGCTGCAGGAGAGTTGGAGAGGGACTCTTTGTCAGGGAGTGCAGTGACAGGACACGGGGGAATGGTTTTAAACTGGAAGAGGGGAGATTTAGATTAGATACCAGAGAGAAATTCTTTACTGTGAGGGTGGTGAGAGCCTGGCCCAGGTTGGCCAGAGAAGCTGTGGCTGCCCCATCTCTGGAGAGGTTCAAGGCCAGGTTGGAGGGGGCTTGGAGCAACCTGGGCTGGTGGGAGGTGTCCTTGCCCAGGGCAGGGGGGTGGAACTCGATGATCTTTGAGGTCCCTTCCAACCCAAACCATTCTATGACTCTATGAATTGACAATTTCTCCTTCAATTCCTTGTCTTGGGGAGTGTTCACCCCGTGGGTGTGTGAGCGTGTCGGCACAGGAGCCAGGACAACCTCTCGCAGTACCACCTACCTGCTGCCCCACGTTGGCAACCGGTTCCTCTGTCCTTTGGTTCCTCTGAGTCACTTGGCTGGGAATGAAACGACTTTCCTCACCGCGTTTCTGGCGGGGCCTCTCTCCATCCCGTTTGTCTCCGGGCTTGCGAGGACGCATTCGCTGTGTGTTTTGTGTCAGAGGCCTGCGTGGGTGGAAGGTGCACAGGGTGCGTTGCATGGTCCTGGGTCCTGGAAATAAACCAAGAGTTGTCCCAGGAGGACTTGTTTGTAGTGCAGGTCTCAGCATGCCAATGCAGGAGAAAGATTTACTTTTTATTTTTTACAGCCCAGATCTGTTAAACAAATCCTTTGAGGGGCAAATATTGCCAGAGGACAAGGTGTCAAACGCAGAGGACTCCCAAGAGTGGGCTCCAAGGACATACAGTTTGGGAAAACTGGGCTCTCCTCCTTTGTCCTGGTGCACCAGCTGTAAGACCTGGTCCATTTCAGGGGCTGCTGAGGCTCCCCAGACTAGTGGGCTCCCAGTCAGGCTGTTGGTCCTTCCATGTTACTTCATCTAAGGCCAAGCACTGAAATCTTGCCTTGTCTTCAACTTCTTTAGTTCTGATTAATTTTTGTGGAGTACTACAAAGAGTAACAAGAGGGATCAAACCCTTTTAACCGACAGACAGATCAAATCTTCATGTACAGGATGTATTAATTTGCTTCAGGCTCTATAGCCCTCTTTGCAAGATAACTTCACGTAAAAATCACCATTGCCTTGTCTTCAACTTCTTTAGTTCTGATTAATTTTTGTGGAGTACTACAAAGAATAACAAGGGGGAGCAAACCCTTTTAACCGACAGACAGATCAAATCTTCGTGTTCAGGATGTATTAATTTGCTTCAGGCTCTATAGCCCTCTTTGCAAGATAACTTGAAGTAAAAATCACCACCTTTCTTGCTTTGTGACTTCTCTTTCCCTCCATGCCCCTTCTCTTCCCCTTCATTTTTGCTGTGACAGTGATGGGATGCTGAGGGAGGGATGGCTGCTCTCTCTTTCCCTCCATGCCCCTTCTCTTCCCCTTCATTGGTGAGGTAAGAGTGATGGGATGCTGAGGGAGGGATGGCTGCTCTCTGGGATGTCTGTGGGCTGTGTAACACCGTGTGGGTAGCAGCATGACAGGGCCACCCAGTTTCCTTGAAGAGGTTCAGTCAGTGACTGATATGCCATGAAAAGTCACCTTATTGCCCTAAAAGGTGTGATTGTTATGGATAAATGGTGAAGGATTCCCAGGTGGCCTTTGCTTGAGGGAATTATTCCTGAGCTTCCAAGGAAAGATCCACGTTTCCTCCCTATTTGGATTGTCCCAACGTCCGTTGCAGGGAGCTGTGCCTTTCTCCCAGGCGTGTTGTTAAGCAGCAAGAGAGTAAGAGGAAAAAACAGCCATCCCACCACACAAAAAAATGGCTTAATTGGATATAACATTGCTCTGCCTTGGATGAGGATCATTTCCAGGAGAGGTTCTTCTACTTTCTGTATTCAGTGTGATGAACTTCCTTCTGGAGATTTTGGACCAAAGGAGTTATCAACTCCGAAGAGAAGGGGGCAATAAGGTAATTGTTCATCCTGGCTATTGGGAGGGGGGATCTGCAGCCCAGTGTTTGGTGTCAAAGCTTTGAATGAGCGATGTTTTGTAGAGGCTGCTGCCTACATGTTTGCTAACAACAGAAGATGCCCTTTATTGGGAAGCAGAGCCTATATGCCAGCTAGTTATGAGAGCATGAGACAGAACCTACAACATCAGGAATGGAAGAAATAAGAAATTCCTCAAGTTAAAATTCTTCCTCCCCTCAGCTTCCCAAGCACGACGCTCCTGCCTTTATCTGTGTTCCAAATCCCACCGTGGGTTGATTGCAAGCGGACTGGACACACCAAAGTACAAAGGGTGACATTTACAACTTGTCCTTGCCTTTATCTGGCACCTGTAGGCGTGATGGTCTAGCCAAGTGAAACACCACCGCCGCATGTCAAAACAAGTTATCTTAACGCAACACAATCCCTCTTATCTTGACGCAACACAAACTTGGGTTGCAGTGACCTGCTTACCCAGCACTTTTGAGTAAGGCAGGGACTGATCGTGTCTGCCCACGGGTAACAAAACAGAAGGCACGTGCTCTGGAGAAGGCCCCGGTCAATCCCTCGCAGCTGCTTTGAAAGGCACTGCTCAAGACATTGGTTGAGCTTTGTACAGCTCACTCTGGGTCTCGTGGAGCTTTGGTTTCTGGAGCACAACTTCTCCTTTGACTCCTGGAGTCAGGTGTCTGGCACTGGTTCATCCAGGCTTTCTCTTCTGACAGGTGCCCTTTCCTTGGGCCAGGTTTTTTCACGAGCAGTTCTCCAGAGATGACTCCATTTGCTGCCAACCCTTCGTTGTTGGGTGCACAGAGCAGATGGTTGTAAAATCCAAACCCCTTACACTGGAACTCCTCTGTAAGAGACAGGATCAGTTAGAAGCTTTTCATTTGTATTTCAAAAAAGCAGGTCTTTGCATACAGCAGGGTGTATCTATATGTAAATTTGAAGCCCTTTATCTAGCATTCATTGAAAAATTCTCAAAGGGTAGAAAGCAGTAGCTAGAACTTTTAACTTAATCAGGATTCCCATGTGTGAAAAATTACATTTAAAATGATGCTATTTGGGGGGTTTGTTGATTAGTGTAAACTTTTTTTAATTAAAAAAAAATTTGTCTAGAATTTGTGAAAGTTTCATTGAAAATAAAGATTCTTACCTTTCATTTTTCTTTTTTTTTTTTTTTTTTTAAATGGGAAATCAGAATCTGTAAAGAAGTACTGATTCCTCCTGTTTGGGAAAATACCCAACACAAAAAAGAACACAACCAAAAAACACAAACCACCCCCCCAAACTATAATGTTTAATTAATCATGGCTCTAGCATATTGTGTGTATTCCAGGAGGCTGAAAATTAAGGTGTTTCACTTCATGCTCATTATGAAATGATGCAAAACTAACTCCAACCAGTTATTAACACAGCTGCAAAGCTTGTAAGGACATTGTAAGAAGGAAAGTAATTCAACTGGAATGTTCTTACCTGCATCTTGATCAAATCTTTTCTGATTTTTGCATGTAGCAAAACTGGAAAAAAATACAGGAAATAAACAGTATCTGCTTCCTTATTGTGGATTATTTGCAGGTGCAGACCATGCAGGGGAGCTTGGAATCAAAGAAGACTGAAGGCAATGAAATCATTAGTATAGTGTTACCAATCAGTGTTTGTAAACAATTAACTATCCACATGTAAATTGCTGTATGTTTCCATTGAGCCTTGGAGGGGGCTCCCAGGCTGAGCCCACCCTTGCTAAAAGCCAGCGGGACAAAATAGTAGGTTTGTCATTTAGAGGGGGCAGTTTTGGCAAGACCTTATAAATTCAGATTTTTTGCTTTGCACAACTACGTAAGAAATTGCACAAATTAGGAACCAGGTTACAAGACTTCATGTAAAATATAACTTGGTTTAAGAGAGAGTTGTGCTCTCTTCCTTCTTTTTTGGGGGGGTCAGTGATGAAGACAGCATTTGTGGAATGCTGTTCTGTATTAGCAGCTAATGGCTGAGGTGAGAACTGCTTCACAATCCACTTGGGACTGCAAATCATTAGAAAGTTAATTTGGATTTTCAGTTGCTTCGGATGAGCAGAGGAACGGTTTCCTTACTGTGTTCCTTGTGCTTTACACCTTCCACTGCAAGAATGAAAGCAGAGGATGGTTTTTATTCTTGGGGGAGTCCAGGACAGACAGAGAACACACCTGGGGAGCTGGTTCAGTATTTGTATGTTTTTAAAAACAGCGTGTCTTCAATCTGAGGCAGTCAGAATAGTTTCACAATGTTCATCTGAGAGCAGAAAAGTGCTAAGCACTCAAGCAATCCAGAGGAATTTTGGATACTCCCAGGAACGTGCCCTGGCCCAAAGCCCCTGCCCCTTCCCGAGCCCCAGACACGCTCTGGGGTGTTTTCCCTAAGGCCAAGGGCCATGAAACCCACATCTTGGGCTGGTACGGAGCTGGAAGAACATTCCTGCTGCCTGATCATTTTTCTGTTTGCTTTGTCATGAACCAGATATAAATGTTTCCACATATTCAGGTGAAAGGTGAATTTAGGAATTTTTAAGGAATTTGCATATTAAAGGGAATTCCACATTAATGGAATTCCCATCCCTGAAGGCCAGAGCTAGCACCTCTACCAGGGATGCTCTGGAGGGACAATGCCAGCCCTGGGTCCCATCACCAGCAACAAAACCAGAACCACAGGTGCCTAAAAGTCATGGAATTTCATGACTCAGCCTCAGAGGGACCATGAGAAATCAAGGAGTATCACCGAAATGCCATGATTACAGTTCACCCCAGTGACCTAGAGATGAAAAAACCTTTTAGGGGTGCCCCTAAAAACACCCCTACCAACACCCGCTGTTTTAAAAGATATTGGAATCTTTGGATATTGGACAGGAGAACCACCACTTTGTGATTCAGAGTGTGGTAGAGGGATGGGGAGGAGAAGGTGGTTGAAGATTCGGGGATGAAGGAATCAAGAAGCCCAGGGCAGGTGGGAGTCTGATGGATGCTGATGATGTGGGGTCAGGTGAAGGGATTAAAGCCTGAGGGAGAGGCAGAAGGAAAGGGATGTGGCCCCTCACCCTTTCACACCAGGGGCAGCCTTCTTATTGCCCAAGAGAAAAGTAGTGTTTGCAATTTCTGCATCTGGCTGTTACTTTGAAAATTTCGGAGTCTGCAGCAAGAACCTCTTTGTCCAGCAATGGTAGGTTTTGCATTTGTTAAGAATGAATGTTTTTGTGTTTGTTTATCTCCGTCTTAGCATAAGAAATAAGTTAATTTTGAGGAGTTGAGTCTGGAGAGATTTTTATTAATTAGTGTTAATAGCTGGTGCTGTTAAAATTGTGGTTTTTGTAAAGAATGGGTGTGTGGCTCCTATTGGGCTTTCTCCAAAGACTGGAAAACTTGATTTATGGGAATAGTTTTTGTGAGTGTTAGAAGTTCAGTGGTTGTGGTTTTACCAACCTTTATAGGGAATATATGAGAAAGAGATCTAGGCATAAAAAAAATGAAAATGGAGAAAGTGAAAATTAGCTTGTGTATTACTGAAGGGCACAAGTAGGTGACAAACTACATCTACGTATCCATTTGTTGTACTGTGCTGTAGAGGAAAGAGAAGGCAAATGGGGTGTAGAAACAGGGGCTTTCAGTAAACTTGTGTCTGCCTTAATTCCTGGATTTTGTTCTGTTTTCCCCCTTGAATACTCAGGAATACTTGTGGAGTGTTCAGTGAGTTCTAGGGACTAAAGTTGCAATATAAAGCCTAAAAGACTTTTGAAATAATTCAACACAAGTTGCTGCATGAAAACAAGTCACAAGTGTCCCGCTAATAGTTATCGTAACAGTTGGCCTTTCTGAAATGTGAAGCCATTGTTCAGGTTTGGTAGCAAAAATTTAAATATCTTCTGGGTAATTAGGGGGAGGTTTCCCTCCCTTTTTAGGTGACACTTCTGTGGCTCTGGAGAGGATTCCCGGTTCGTGAACTAGAGGCACAAGGAGTCTCTAGGCCAAGAAATCTGCCCTTATGAAATGCCTTATTATGCAAGGGCTCTTCTAACGATGCAAGGGTTATGCAAGGGTCCTTGTTAAAGTGTAGAAAATCTGGGGGGTTTGTGTTCATGGACTGAAACTAAACAGGAACCAGAAAATCACGCTGCTTTACTGTCAAAGAACTGAAAAACTTCTCTCTTAAGAGCTTGCTGCAATGAAAAGTGAGTTAGATGGTGGGCTTTTGAAGAGACATCTCTAAGGTCAAAAGCTATTTTACCAACAGCTTAAGACATGAAAAGAAGTGTCTAAAAGCAGATCTGTTGGCAAGTGAAGAGATACTTGATTTGTGGCTGATGGAAAAAAGATATTTTTCTTTTTATCAGAGCTTGTTTCTAGTCATCTTACTTAGACTGAACAGTTCCTTTGAATCTTCTCTTAATATGTAATTATAATTGCTGAAGTAAAGCGTAAAATGAACCTGTAACTGAACTGGAGTATTACAATCTAGCTAAATGTCTCACCACCTTTCATATTCTCTCATACGTACTTTCCAAGAGCAAGAAACATAAAAAAAACCCCACTGGTACTCCCTGCTCCATACTACTGATAGCAACCCTTTGAGCAGGGAGCACTGCAGAGCTTTGCCTTATGGTAGTCACCAGCAGACAAGGACAGATGCAGATTTATAAAGCTTTTATTTATTATTCATTTTTTTTCAAAGTATTGGAATTGAACATTTTCTGGAAAAGTCTGTGGCTTGACAAAACACTGAAGATTTATGAAATACTCATTCAATACCAAAGGAAAAAAGGTAATGGGCGGGAGAAGTTACACAGAAGTATTTTTTTTCTTCGTTATTTTTCCCACTGGCATCCTAGGATGGAGAAACAAAAAGGATTATTTTGTAAAATGGTGGCATACTCTCAGCACTTCAGCTTTCTGCGTGCTATGCAATGGCAGATGGTAAACCACCCATTAGGAAAAGCAAACACTTGGTGGTTACAGGGCAGCCAGATGCATTTTTGAATCGAAGGGGGTAAATGGGCAGAGGGGTGGGCAGATGGGGGCTGACACACAGAGAGATGACCCAATATATGCATTATTGCTCTTACCTACCACGTATTACGCGCCGATTCCTAGTGTGGCTCTGCTCTGGACTATTAGGTTTGCACCCTAGAAAAAGGAATACAAACAGTTGTGAGAAATATTATGGTTTCTGTAGTGCTTGAGCAGGGATTTTTATCAGCTTAAACCTGTGTCTGCATTATGCTTTGAAGGATAATCCTAAGAGCGCTTCCTGACCTTAGAGTCTGTGTGCTCCTGTATGTTGAGTATTTTTCAATTTTGCAAAGGTGGAAAATAAACTTTTAGAGTGAACTAGAGACAAATAATTATTTCTTAACTCCTCATACTATATTTACCTATGCGATACTTTGGTTATAAATAAAGATTCACTCAATAAGCAGTGTAAGCTATTAGTAATACAGTTCCATGCCTCAAATGATGAGGTTGCTGTTGGAAACTCATTTGTACTTCTGTAAGCGCTTTGCGCTCGCTCAGCAATATGGCTATGGATAAACTTCTCCTGTGGTTATTTCAGGGACAAGTAAGTGTCCTTTTCTAAAGGAGATAGGAAATACCTCTTCGCCAAGGCATGTATCAATATCTGTTTGCTTGCAGCACTTCTCTACCATGGCACTGAACCCATCAGCAATTGTCTTTATTTGTTCTTCTGTCATCTGGGGCTTGCGTTTAATGAGGTTGATGAGCAATCTGAAAGCAAAACCACAATAGACAGTTAATGCTACCTGTTATAGTTTGATTTCCCAATTTAAAATAAGCCCTTCTATGCTGATATAGCTCATTTATGAGGGTTTTTTGTCGTGCCTACAGAAGCCTGTGGTTATTTGTGACTCTAAACTCCCCGTCTACCACGACCATCTGTTTGCTTTTTGTTATCCCAGTTACAGGTGGGAAAAAACTTATTGAAATGATCTGTATGTTGTCTTAATTAAGTACATCATAAGACCTGCACTGGCAGTGGACCTAGCAAAACTGGTCAGCTAAGACAGATTTTATTGGAAGGAAATAGCCTGTTTTGCCTCTTCCAAACTACACGATGTAACGCACTGACAAGCTCACACGTAATCCCATCTGGTTTCCTCTCTGTCGCTAGTGAAGTCCCAGTGAGATGACAGAACAGGGGGGCTTTGGCTTCCTTCTGCCCTCCCTAAAGCCTTACACTCCAGACTTTTTTCAACGAAGTCCCAGTGAGATGACAGAACAGGGGGGTTTTGGCTTCCTTCTGCCCCTCCTGAAAGCCTTACACTCCAGACTTTTTTCAACGAGGTATTTCTTTGAGCTTACTTCATCTGCCCGATTTCCCGTTCATCAGCAGGAGCAGTGCAGAGTTTTTCATCGAAGTTGAACATGTCTGGGTTAAATGCTGGAGGCACGTATTTGGTATCTACACCCATGGCAGTGAAGCAGGGTCTCCTGTAAGCGTAGGAGTCGCTGCAGCAGTGGGAAACCTGGTCATTGATAGGTGTGGTCTCCTGTCTCTTGCACATATCCTGAATCACCATGCTCAGCTGGAAGGAGAAGGAAGGAAGGAAGGACAAACATCAGTGACACCTTCTACAACAACAGAAGAAATTTGTGATGCTTGTGTCACAATAGCATAATGACACATAGGAATGCTCAGAAATGGCATGGTCTTAAAGTTAAAAAAAAAAAAAAGTATTCCTAGAGTTGGGCATTTCTTCATCTGGACGAGGTATTTCTTTGAGCTTACTTCATCTGCCCGATTTCCCGTTCATCAGCAGGAGCAGTGCAGAGTTTTTCATCGAAGTTGAACATGTCTGGGTTAAATGCTGGAGGCACGTATTTGGTATCTACACCCATGGCAGTGAAGCAGGGTCTCCTGTAAGCGTAGGAGTCGCTGCAGCAGTGGGAAACCTGGTCATTGATAGGTGTGGTCTCCTGTCTCTTGCACATATCCTGAATCACCATGCTCAGCTGGAAGGAGAAGGAAGGAAGGAAGGACAAACATCAGTGACACCTTCTACAATAACAGAAGAAATTTGTGATGCTTGTGTCACAATAGCATAATGACACATAGGGATGCTCAGAAATGGCGTGGTCTTAAAGTTAAAAAAAAAAAAAGTATTCCTGGAGTTGGGCATTTCTTCATCTGCAAACAGTCTGTCCATCGGGCTACAATCAGTAAGTACATTTTGGGGTTTTTTTTAAGAGACTGTTTAGCTTTACAAGACTGTTTAGCTGTTGCAGACCCAACCAACTCAATTCAGCTTTTTGAGGGAGAGCAAAGTTTAGCTAAAATTCTCACAAGCTGCCGTCAGTCAACTGTTGAGGTTCTCACATCCATTGGGGGTTTTTTTTAAGAGACTGTTTAGCTTTACAAGACTGTTTAGCTGTTGCAGACCCAACCAACTCAATTCAGCTTTTTGAGGGAGAGCAAAGTTTAGCTAAAATTCTCACAAGCTGCCATCGGTCAACTGTTGAGGCTCTCGCATCCACTAAAAATGAACAGACTTTGAATTCTGTTAAGTAGGTGCTTAGCTTGGGGTTTGTGGAAAATCAGTGCGAGTTTACTATCTCCCCAGAATTCAATGTGTTTGAGAAGAGAGGAAATCTCCAAGAGGAGTAGAGAGAATAAACACATGTACTCACATATCCCTCGGAACAGCTCATGCGTCTGTCTTCAGGAAGCTGGCAGCACTTAGTGCCAACCTTTGTCATTTTCTTCCCAATTTCAAGCAAGGTATCGGTGGACACCTGAGGCATTTTCTTGGTGTAGCGGATCAGAAGTCTGAAAAAGCCACATCAAAATGACTGTTTGCTCGCATTTGAAAAATGCTCCACTGAGCTAGACCACTGAAGTGAAAATAGAAGTGAAGACCAAATAGGTTTGCCCAAAGCATCATTGTTCACACTCAAGAATATTTATCAGAAAGTACTTACGCTTTAAGGAAGTCGGCCTCGCCATGGGTAGTGAGAATTTCACAGTTTGTCTTTACAACATCCTGAGTTTCTTGAATATGTTTGTTCAGTTCCTCTTGCTGCAAACACATATAAAGTTATCAGTAACATTAGAGTGTGACATCCTGCTAACAGTCATACAAATACACCTTTTGACCTCCTCTACATCTTATTAGCTATAAGACACCCATTTTGCAAGGCTGGTCACTTCTGTACAGCCTGGCTGGTGCAGGGAGGACTTAATTCTCACATGAGCCTTAAGTTCTAATAGAAATTCTGTTTGAAAAGGTAGCGAGATTTTTTGAAATATAATTTAAATGAATTACCCATTGGACTTGCTTTCTAGACAATGATGGGGGGGGTTGTTTGTCTAAATCAGCTGAATATTTTTCAAGTACAAGACTATCAGCCTTGAGGGGAACATCCTCTGGCTATCCCTTGGCTAAAGCTGTCAGAGACTCAACTTGTGCTGTGACTTGTGTGTCATTCAGCTGAAGATGAGGAGACCTAAGTTTAGGCATCTCTATGTGACCTGGACGTGCAGGTTCCCATCCTAATCCCTGAGCAGCCATACTCAGAAAAGGCAGCGGAGCCCATGGGATAATTCAGCTAATCAGCTATTAATCATCTTCGTCAGGACAAGCAGAATCACTTCTGAGGGACAGAGGCAGGAGACAGGGAGCTGAGTGAGACTAGTCTGAAAATTACTAAAGCGACTGATGAAATTACTCTATGATCTGAGAAAACTGGGTATCCTTGTTGTGGGCCCTGGGCTGCTCTTCACCTCCCATCAGAGTGCTAACTTCCCTGGGATTGCTCTCTCAAAATGCTTTCTGTCTGCTCTTCTGTAGGACCTTCTCAACCCAAGCTTTGCACCTACAGCGTTTCCGTAGCACTCGGCAGGGTTGTCCGTTTTGCAGCACTTATCCAGGAGTGTTTCATAGCCCTTAGTGATTCTCAGAATCAGCTGCGTGGAGAACTCAGGGTGTCTTCGTGAGTATTCATAGACAAACCTGGAAGACACAGAAGTGGACAGAATTACAGCTCCTGAATAACATGCTGCTTTCTTCATGCACAACAAGGTAACTGACAATGACAGTTCCTCAAAGTGAGATCAAGTAAGGTGGACGATGAGCTTGGGATGCAGTTTACTTGTTTTAGAAGAATATTTTTGGTCATTCTGTTATCAGTCAATAGGGCAAATGTGTTAGGAACAAAACAGTTCCCCAGGACAGAGTATCTCTTAAGCAGATAATGTACATGGGCATGCACAAAGCCCTCACATAAAAGAAAGGCACTGATAAATTCATGCTGAACAGAGACTTGAATGAGGAACTAGAGGTTCAAGTCGGGTCGAAGCAACAATAGATATATTGGACTTCCATGTGGTCATCTCTTTTCTCAGTAAGTGCTTGAAACGTCCAAGAGGGCAGTTTTTCCAGTGATACAAAAGGCTGAGGTCCAGAAAAGACTGAACCTTCCTGTGAATGATCCTCTAATACAAGCAGACATACTGTTGGCACTACTTACTCTGACAAGAATTCATCATGGCCTGCCTCGTAGCTCTTGCACACTTCCTTATCTTGTATGTATTTTTCAACTAGGGAAGGCAGATCTGCAGGTTTCTCATCAAATTCTGATTCAATAATGCACTGGCTTCGTTCCACAACTGGCTTCTCACAGCACTCTTTGATTTTACTTGAGAAAACATCTTGTTTAGAGCATATGTAGGTCATAAGCTCTGCCTGTAAAATTAAAATATATTATCAGACATGCTGTGAAATAATAATTTAAAGACAGATTAATTCATCTCCTCTCTCTTTTTCAGACTCTTCCCTTTTCACTCAGGCCACCTATTTACTTAGCACTTTCCTAAAGAAATGCTGTCCCCACAGAAAGAGAAATAATCAGAGGGACAGGCACGTGGGAGAATACAGTTCCCTCCCTGATCTTAGAAACTTGGAGAAGACAGACTCTGGAAAGCCAAAGAAAGCCACTGAGCGGTCTGTCACAAGGATGTCTGATTGATCTTGTCAGTCCTGTCAGGTACCCAGCCTTAATCTTTTTTGAGATAGAAACATGAAAAACCCCAGAGCTTCCTAAAGCCAGCACTGGCACCAGCTGGTTTAACAAGTGCATCTGAGTTCCAGCCAGGCAATATTGAAATGGGGTGACTGTTGCACAGTTTTGCTAATCCTGCCACCCAAGCTGCTCTCCAGAGTTCACTGGCACCCCAGGGAAGCTGGATTAATGGCACTACACACAACAGGACAGCAATTGTGGCCTTTTTCCCTCTGCTTTCTTTTGCTCTGTTTATGATGGCTTTGAAGTGAGCAAATACCATCAACCAACCTCCCTGACAAATGTTTTGATTTCAACCAAATGCACATGCTATACTGGAAATCACAGCTCCTTCCCCTCATGGTTATAGAGGACTAGATCCAGAACTGGTCTGAAACCCAGTCCCAGTAACAGTCACAGCTGAGCTGGCTGTGAGTTCTTTTGTGGCCAAGGAACCTTCCAGAGCATTGAGTACAAGTTCCTTGGACTGTAACTGAGTAACTGCACAAATTATTGTCTTCCTAAACATTTTTTCAAGTGTGTAAGCACATTTGAAAAAAGTACTTGTCTTACCCTGTCATCCATGCACTCCAGCATGTCCCCCTCGCAGCACTCCTTGTAGATCTCCTTAGCATCACCCAGAATTTTAAGAATTTCTGAGAATGGAGCCTTGGGATATTTCTGGCTCAGGCGAGCAAGCATACTAGGTGGAAAAGAAGAAAAATACGCTTGTTTTAGAGCTCTGTATTGAACAGAAACCTTGCAAGTCACTAACACTTACGGTACTGTAGATCAGCATAGTTTCAAGTAAATATTCATTCTTTTCATCTAATTATTGGTGGCTGGAAGAAAAGGGGCATCAACACCTGCACCAGAAGCCTGGTGCTCTTTTAAAATGGACAGAAAGCAACAAGTCTGTGATTATTCTGTTCTATCTGAGCTGCCTATGTAAGAATTGCACCCGAGAATTCCCCATCGCTCTTCAGTGACTGTAAAGCATCTCCGACACCTGCACCAGAAGCCTGGTGCTCTTTTAAAATGGACAGAAAGCAACAAGTCTGTGATTATTCTGTTCTATCTGAGCTGTCTATGTTAGAATTGCACCCAAGAATTCCCCATCACTCTTCAGTGACTGTAAAGCATCTTCAGATTATTTGGCACAGGTATATATAGTTCTAATTAAACCTTTCCATCAAAGCTGATTGCATCTAGTGAGGTAATCCCAGTCAACGTTGGTGTGTTAGACCAGCCACAGAATGAAAGCAGTTCCCTGTGCTTGGGCAGGTGATCCACTTATTAACTGCAAAAGTCTGTCTCAATCTTGAAAAAGCACCCTTTACAGGAACTGTGATTCTGCCAAATCTGACTCTTTGATTGCTTTAAGGTTCAAACCAGCAATTTACTTTGCTGATTACTGATGTGCCTGTTGCTAAACACTGCAGGCATCAGAACGGGACACAGCTTCAGCAAAAATGTAGATTAAACACTCTGGAATCTCTGTTTCGGAGTGACACTCCACCAGTTAATGTCACATCTCCTGGATTGGTTCTAGAGACAGTTTCAATTCTCCCTGACTCTCACAGCTGATCTCTTTACTGGTACTCCCTCAAGGCCTGGAATACACAGGT
Source organism: Calidris pugnax (assembly GCF_001431845.1). Taxonomy (NCBI): domain Eukaryota; kingdom Metazoa; phylum Chordata; class Aves; order Charadriiformes; family Scolopacidae; genus Calidris; species Calidris pugnax. Next base: position 960,307 of record NW_015090808.1, on the reverse strand, counting down.
TCCCCTTTGTGTCTAGTCTTTACACAGAAACCTGACCAGGATTAAATTCTACATTTCAAGAAATAGGCTAAGAAATGGCTGTTGGCCTAGCGTTGAAAGACTGACCCACTGATCTCTATTCTGTTGGTCCTCCACCAAAAGTATGATAGGAAGTACCATGAGTGCAGTTTTCAAACTCAGCATATAGAGGTGATTTATATGCAATGATATTTTCCTCTTGAATAGTTCCAGGTTTAGGTTAACAAGCCTACTTTTTATAAAAAAACTGATTGGAACTTACTTTCCTTTGAAAGTTCTCTCGCCAAACTTCTTGAGGATTCCACAAGAATACTGCTGCTTCATATTGACTTTCTTGGCTCTTTCTTTAATGGCAATTTCCTATAGGAACAGGATGCACATTGTCACATGAAACTGATTACATCTAATGGACTGAGAAATAGAGCAAATCTGAAAATCCCACTTCAGAAACGCAGCAGGTTCTGGTCCAGTTAGCTCTGATGAAAAGCCAAGCAAACCGAGAATTCCTGAGACAGTCACGACCCCTGTGCGAGCCAGCATTTAACTTCTAGTCTCTGTGCTATACTTTGTGGCATGGGGAAATTCTTCTACAGACGTCCTGCTGTTCACCAAGTACTTTGCATTCACTGAAACCTCTGGCTAAAACAGTCATAACCCCTGCACGATCCAGCATTTAACTTCTAATCTCTAATGCTGTATTTTGTGACATGGGGAAATTCTTCTACAGACATCCTGCTGTTCACCAAGAACTTTGCATTCACTGAAACCTCGTGGCTAAAAGGAGTGTCAGTTGTCTTTCAGAGCACCACGGTGATTGTACAGAAGTCACCGGGACTGAGTTTGAGACAAAGGGAGAGTTTGGCTCGTGCCATTCTCAAGGCTTATATGAAATCTTGGCTTCGGTTCTCTAAAAAGCAAAGTTATGTGGAAGTCATCTGCTATCGATTCATAGGGCCAACACGGGATTCATCCTGACCCTTCTCTACAAGTTCTTCGTACAAAGATTTGCATGAACAGGAAGATTCTGCCCGTTTCTCACTCCTTCCCCTCCACTTGCTTGGGCAACGGATAGGGGAAGAACAGGAGAGAGATCTCATACAGCTACACGTTGGACATGGCAGTGGCATGTTAGGCTGCCAACTGAGATGTGTCTTTCCCCAGTGCCCCCTGGGCAGTGTGCCTTCTCACTAGAGATTACCCCAGATGAAAAACCCCAAGCACTACATCTTATTTGGATTGAGTGCCTCAGCGCAACACCCAGAGCTGCCTGATAATGTAGCACAGGGACAAAAAGACAAGATTAATTATCTACACTTGGAGTCTTCTGTTTTGTCGCTTAAAAAAATCAAAATATGATTTTTTTGACCGCCTTAGTTTCTATGAAGCCAGACACAAATGTTCACCGGGAAAGCACAATTTTGGAATTATAAACCGTAATTTAAGATTGGCCTTTTAAAGTTACTTCTCACGTTAAAGAGACTTGCTGCTAAGATCAGGGGAGACCTGTGTGTAGCAGACCAGTTGCTTAGTTTTCATCAGCAGTGAAAGACTGGATGTACCTTCTCATCCAAGCAAGCACCAACATCACTCCCTGCACAGCAGCTCTGGAGGGCATGTTCGTAGTCAGCAGCCAGGCTGAGGATCGTTGGGGAGTACAAGAAGGGGTTTCTTCTTGCAACAGTATAGATGAAACTAGCAGGAAAAGAAAAGCATAGGTTACGTATTCCAATGGCAGCAGCAAACGGCTGTAAATCTCTCACAGCTGCTATAACTTTAATTTCTAGTTTAGAAATATAATCTGCTTTCCTAAGGTAATGCCTGCTGCTGGTAAATGCTCTGCTAAATCCCACTGTTTCCAAAGCAAGACTCAATAACAGTGATGGAGGGATGAGCTACGTATGTTGTCAGACATTTAGATTGACAATCATATGCTTTTTTAAGAAGCCTTGTCAAATATGTGAAAATTCTCGTTTTGAGTGTGAAAAAGTCATCCTATGGCCATTCCATAGAGATTTTATTGCAAATTTTTATTCTTTTTACTGTTATCTTTCTTCATCCTTTCCAATTTCCATTGGGGTAGTGGCAAGCTGGAGCAAGTAAGGCATTAAATCAATATTGGAAACACTGTGGTTTTTCAAGGCTCTTGGGGCAAAAAAACCCCAAAGGTCCCCCAGGACTTATAAAATGTGATCCCTTAAAGCCCAGATTTGAATGGAAAAACCTGCCCAAATGTGGAATGGAAAAAACGTGATCAGAGCAACCGCTTTATATGTGCAGATATGAGGTTGAATACTTCTAATTTTTTCAAATGTCCTGCATGTCCACAAACTCTGTAGAGCCTGGGGATCCCTCTTCTGCACAACAAAATACTGAAAGAGTAAAAAATGGCTATTTTTCTTACTGTCCCAGGAATGGCACCCGGTTGTCCTGGTACTCCTTGCATATGACATCAGAGGCTGGTCTCTGGTATGGCTGAACGAAGTCTGGCTGGGGAACTTTAAATGACAGGAAACACTCATTTCTTTCAGGATCAGCTTTACTGCAGCAGTCAGCCATGTCTCCGTACGTGTCGCGGAGCTTTTCGACTTGGCAGATTTCATCCAGGAAAATGGTGGGCTACAAGGGAAATGCTGAAGGTCAGAATTATTGCTTACAGAAAGTGTCATGCACATTCTATTCATCTGTAAAAGAAAACCCAGATTGAAAAGCAAATACATTTTTTAGATAAGAAAACATATCAATTTTAATTTAAAATACTCTGTGCAAGACTGTTACCTTACTTATAATCTGACTAAACTGAATTTTCAGATTAATTTGAGCAGGATTTGATATTCTGCTTGATGATCAACTTGGGAAAGCTTTAGGGAGAACTAACATAGTTGTGGCGTTTGATCTGAACATTAGAGCTCACAGAAACACAAGCACCTGACCTTCTGAAGGGCTGGGCTGAACCTGTGAGACATCCAGGGATCTCAGGTTGGCACCCGGTTGTCCTGGTACTCCTTGCATATGACATCAGAGGCTGGTCTCTGGTATGGCTGAACGAAGTCTGGCTGGGGAACTTTAAATGACAGGAAACACTCATTTCTTTCGGGATCAGCTTTACTGCAGCAGTCAGCCATGTCTCCGTACGTGTCGCGGAGCTTTTCGACTTGGCAGATTTCATCCAGGAAAATGGTGGGCTACAAGGGAAATGCTGAAGGTCAGAATTATTGCTTACAGAAAGTGTCATGCACATTCTATTCATCTGTAAAAGAAAACCCAGATTGAAAAGCAAATACATTTTTTAGATAAGAAAACATATCAATTTTAATTTAAAATACTCTGTGCAAGACTGTTACCTTACTTATAATCTGACTAAACTGAATTTTCAGATTAATTTGAGCAGGATTTGATATCCTGCTTGATGATCAGCTTGGGAAACCTTTAGGGAGAACTAACATAGTTGTGGTGTTTGATCTGAACGTTAGAGCTCACAAGAACACAAGCACCTAACCTTCTGAAGGGCCAGGCTGAACCTGCGAGACATCCAGGGATCTCTGGCACCTGCAAACTTCTTTTGATACCTGCTTTTAGAGGAGTTTTTTAAAATTTCTTAAATAACCTTGAATTAGCACACCTAACTTTTCAAGTCACCCCAGTGTGAAAACCCACATGGTTTGGTCTTTAATACCTAGAATTAGACCTGTATTTTACAGGATGACCTTGGGACCTGCATTAATTAGGAGAAACACAATACCAAGGTGTTTGCTGCCTACCAGTGATTTTGTGCACTCGGGAGCATCCTCGTTGGCTACACACTTCTGTGCCAGATCAACAACATCCTTCACCAGCTTGGACAGTCCTTCATAAGAACATCTCTGGAGGTACTGGGCAAATGTGATCATGGTGCTGAAACACAAAGCACAGTTTGGAATATGGACATAAGATTCATAACACTCAGAATATTTGAAGGTGCTTCCGGATTCAAAACTCTTTGTTCAAATGACCTGCACAAATCCTTCACCAGGGTACCATGAAGAGCACGGTACTGGACCCCATACCCTTCCTCTTCTCATCTCCTTTATGAAAAATGTTTTCAACCTTACTTCCCAAACGTTCAAATGACCTGCACAAATCCTTCACCAGAGTACCATGAAGAGCATGGTACCAGATCCCATACCCTTCCTCTTCTCACCTCCTTTCTGAAAAATGTTTCAACCTTACTTCCCAAAACCAAAAGTCTTGAATAATAGATTAGAAACAGAACAGAAAAGACTGTGATTAGAGTTTTCTGCCCCTTTGACCAGCATGTTCATAGATGCCATAAACTAAGCTGTATTTTGCCATCATTACAAATGATGATCTTCAGGCTGCTTTCTTTCAGAAGTAGTTATGTTCCTGGCAGGGCCCTCTGCCGTTCCCAAAACCAGTTTCCAAAGAAAGCCATTCAATTGTCTCAGAAAACGTGTTGCAGGTTTGGTTTTTGAGGTGGTTGGCTTGGTTTTGGTGGGTTTTTTTCCATAATGTCTCAATCCAGCACAACTCCTCTCCATCTCCCAAAACCAGTTTCCAAAGAAAGCCATTCAATTGTCTCAGAAAACGTGTTGCAGGTTTGGTTTTTGAGGTGGTTGGCTTGGTTTTGGTGGGTTTTTTTCCATAATGTCTCAATCCAGCACAACTCCTCTCCATCCTAAGGTTATCAAAACTGTATTACTCACGCCTATTTTCTTTTCACAAAGGTTTTCTCCTAAGGTTTGCAGGGAGTTCTTCTCCCAGAGAGCAGGAAAGTCATTGTGACTTTTGCAGGTCTAAAAATATTTATAGGCTTTGTATCCTAAGAGTGAGCAGGCTAATTTCAGTGAGACAGTGTGTTTTGGTTTCCCTTTTTTGTCCAATATCAACAGAGATGGAAAACAATCAGAAAATGTGAGCTGAACATTCACTTACACTGCCTTAAATGTCTCTTCCTTCAAATCATTGTAGCGATGGACGATCTCACTCTTGTGCTCTAGGAAAGAAACAACCAAAGAGAACGATGATGCTCACTGTCACGTTGGCTGTGCTGGATCCCTTCAAGAATACATTCTGGGCACCTTGGGTCAGAAGTGTTTGGCATTCACCTAGCTCTTACGCTTAGGGGGTAACATCATGGCTTTGAAACAGCCTGAGCTAATGCTGAGCACTTGTAAAATCCCACCTTTGGGTACATCTTCCTGGGAAATCTGTATTGCTTTTCCAGGAACTTCAATCTAAAGCCTTCTGCAGGCCACCTTGAGCTCTTCGCTGTCTCAGGTGACCAATCTTGTCATTTGTCTGCAGATACCTAACTCTGGCACACGCTTATCTTTCAAACCCAAACATGTGATTTTTAGGTTTCTAATAAAATATTTACCTCTGTGAGCACACATTTAATTCAAATCATCAAAATGACTGCTGTAGCTTACTATTAGGGGTTAGCAAACCTCTTTTGCTATCGTCTACGTTACGAACAAAGGAACGCAGCCGCAGTTTGATTAGAGCAAGCATTAGTAGAATTTTCTCCTTTTGAACACAAAATTATTACTTTGGCAGATTCATATTCTTGTTCCACCCACTGCATCTCCTCTGTGCTTTTCAGGCAGAAAAGTGCCTTCCCTTGGCTGCAAATACAGGTTGCAGTTACACCTCACTCCTGGCCAGGAGACTCCCCCAGGATTTTCCCAGCAGATACCGAGGCATGTGGCCACACTAAAGAGTGTGCTAGAATGAGGCAGCCCTTTTCTTCTAGAAATACCACTCAGGAGCATTTAGAAAACATGAGGAGTAATTCCTTTACCTAATGGAATATACCTGCTTTGATAATAAGGGGTTTAGTGAAGAAAATAGTAATTTAAAATTTTTTTTACTGCTGTTCACCGGCATTTCTGGTCAGCTCCTGAAAACTCAGTTTTGTTAAATTTAGGTATTTTCATGTTTCAAACAAAAATAAAAGATATCAGGGAAAAAACTTCTAGGACTGACTGCAGAAATTTTTGTCTGACTATGGTCTAAAGTTTTAAAATCCAGGGGGAAATGACACCATGAGTTTTCAGCTAGTATTCTTATAGCCCAGACCAAGAGGTAGATTTTTGAATTTTTGACCTACTCATGTGAAAGCCATTGCCTTTAGCTGGTGAGGAGATTAGTTAGGAACTACCATGCAAAAGGCAGCACTTCCAAAAGCCCAGTGCAGCTGCCTTCTCCATGCTGGGAAGTAACAGATTAATAATAATTAACATCTGCCCATGCACTACATTGATGCTGCAATGGGACGTTGCCCACTTAAGTTGTGTGGAGCGTTCTACCCATCTCCTCACCATTGCTTCATTTAGTTTCTTTTCAAGTCAATCAAATCCTTCTGTTCTCTTTGGATCAGGCTTGCAAGAATTGTTTGTGAAATAGCATTAAAATCATTAAATTGATATAATAAAGACTGCAAAGACAACTTTTTAGCCCTTTCTTACCTGCATCTCGAGGAAATCTTTCCAGATTCCTGGACGTAGCAGAACTAAAGAGGAAAATAAACGAAATTAACGTTACCCACTTCATGGTTGCAAATTACAATGTGGGCTAAATTATTCAGAAATGCTAGGAAGATTGAAGGGAAGGCATTTGCTTATATACCCTTTACTACCCATGTCTGTAAAATATTAACCATGGAGCTGGCATCTGTAGATTTCCATTTGGTCTGAAGATGATTACAAAACTTGGACTGTCCTTGCCAAAAATGAATTTGATATTATTTGTTTATTATGTGTTACTCAGGTCCTTTTTGTCCTGAAAAGGTTGAACCTTCCAGCACCCAAATAGATAAAAGTTTTGCGTAAATTTCCTTATCAAATGACAAACAAGGAGTTCAAGGCATCAGACAAAAAAGTCATCAACTCTAATCCTATAGCCATGCTTCTTTTTTTTTTTTTTTTGCTAATATTTGTCCCCAGGCAGAGGAGGTTGATTTTGTACAGTAGGAATTCACCCAGATAGGGCTAAGTCCATGTACATGCTTGCAATTAGAGAATTTTCATTTTAGATCACTCTACAAAGATGAGATGGCTTATCTAGGCTTTGGTATAAAAAAATGCAGATTGGTAAATGCAGCCACGAGCACAAAGACAGAGGTAAACAGCGGCTCCAGTTTCAATTGGCTTCTGAATTCTTACAGAAACAGAAGGTAAAAGTCTGGAACAGGCACCAAGGAATCCAAATCTCCCAGGACCTGTAGCTCCCAAATGGAGCAAATTTCATGCAGGCAACGGGTCTGTGTCAGTAACTTGGAACTGAGCCTTTTTCACTCTGTGAGACAGCATTTCACCCCAAACTTTGGGACGCACACCGAGGGGAGCATCCAGGAGGAAGGATGCTCAAAGAGCCACGGGCTGATGCACCCACCTGATTTGTCAGGTCCTGGTCTGGTTGTCTCTGGGTACTGCTCTTCACCGGCCTCCAGAAAACTGCCAAATACAGGTGCAAACATTTGCAAGAGCTGTCGTTCCATAATTTTGGCAATTCCTCATTTGTGCTGACATCCTCCCAAGAATAATCTCTTAATTAAGCACTGCTCTCTGAAAATTTTGTATTGATTAGTCAGTAACTTAGCAGAGGAGACACAGGAAGAACTGTGAAGTTTGCACAGAGCCCCGGGACATGAAATAAAATTGAAATTATTATTCCAGAGCACTCAGTGAGAGACTTTAATAAAAATAACAAGGCTGGATCCTGACTGAATGCAAAGCGATGGAGTTCCACAGTGGAAAATATTATGATTTACTTTTAATGAATTTCTCTCTCTGGTGGCTGGATGTCAACACACACACAACTATTCTCAGGTCGTGCTCTGCCCTGCAGCCCATTGCTTCAGTAGCAGGTACCACCTGGTTTAGCTTAGAGCAAGGTCTTCTAACAGTTCCTTAGGCCTCCAGCTTCCCTTTTCTATGCTGTTTCTTTCTTAAGTGGGCAGTTTTACCACAACTCTGTATTATTCCTACTGGGAGTAGTTTGAATAATTCATTTTTCAGTTTCCTGGAAAACTGACAAAAATAAAAGACTTCGTTTCTGAACCAGAGTTTTTAAACATGTCTGAAAGAAATTCAATGTCTAAGCATAACATATTTGCAGGCAATTTTCATTTAGAAAAATGTCAAGGCAATGCATCTTGTCTTTCAGAAATACCATTCTGTTCTCCGTGGATAATCACATCCAGCTTAGAGGAGTTTACAGAACAGCTAAACATTTGCAAGAGCTGTCGTTCCATAATTTCGGCAATTCCTCATTGGTGCTGTCATCCTCCCAAGAATAATCTCTTAATTAAGCACTGCTCTCTGAAAATTTTGTATTGATTAGTCAGTAACTTAGCAGACGAGACACAGGAAGAACTGTGAAGTTTGCACAGAGCCCCGGGACATGAAATAAAATTGAAATTATTATTCCAGAGCACTCAGTGAGAGACTTTAATAAAAATAACAAGGCTGGATCCTGACTGAATGCAAAGCGATGGAGTTCCACAGTGGAAAATATTATGATTTACTTTTAATGAATTTCTCTCTCTGGTGGCTGGATGTCAACACACACACAACTATTCTCAGGTCGTGCTCTGCCCTGCAGCCCATTGCTTCAGTAGCAGGTACCACCTGGTTTAGCTTAGAGCAAGGTCTTCTAACAGTTCCTTAGGCCTCCAGCTTCCCTTTTCTATGCTGTTTCTTTCTTAAGTGGGCAGTTTTACCACAACTCTGTATTATTCCTACTGGGAGTAGTTTGAATAATTCATTTTTCAGTTTCCTGGAAAACTGACAAAAATAAAAGACTTCATTTCTGAAACAGGGTTTTTAAACACATCTGAAATAAATTCAATGATGTGTCTAAGCATAACATATTTGCAGGCAATTTTCATTTAGAAAAATGTCAAGGCAATGCATCTTGTCTTTCAGAAATACCATTCTGTTCTCCGTGGATAATCACATCCAGCTTAGAGGAGTTTACAGAACAGCTAGATGCAATGAAATTTGTACTACCTGCTGCTTTTGCAAAATGTTTTGCATTTCCCCAAGTCTGCTCCTGTTATCTTTGTAGGTGAGAAACAGCATTCTTGTGAGAGATTTAAAGGAATAAGGCTCTATTTGGGAATGAAAGGTTATCTGGATAACTCTTATGTTAGAAATAGGGGTTATTTTCAGGTGGTTGTAGGAAAATCCCAACTTTCTGGAGAATGATGGGAATTATGATGAACAGCCTGGATCTTTCAGACCTGTGCTGCTTTGGACTAACAAAATCCCAAGGAAGGGCTGGGTAAACACTTCAGTCTGTAACTGGCTTTACTGACCATATCCCTCTGCCAAAGAAGAACCCATCACTAAAAGGTGGATCTTTTTATTAACCTGCAACATTGAGAATGCTGAAGATTCCCTCATGTTTTTCCCCACAGTCCCTTAAATGACTGACACTTGGAAGTATCAGCATTCTGTGTTTGCAAACTTCTGTGCACGTTTTGCATCGATAGAAATGGTGACATGTGGAACGGTGGCTAAAGGGGCTTAATATTTTTTCCAAGATATCAGATAAAAGGAATGTGAACTCAGGAACCTGACAAGTACCTTCTGACCCAATGAAAGGCAACGTAAAAACGGAATATAACTTTTCTACAAACATCAGCTTGATTTACCTGCATCTTGAACCTGTGTCTCCCTTCAAATCTGAACAGAGCATTCAGTGAGATACAGACACACGTTCGGGTATAACCATAAGGTGACAGTAAAAGGCAACCAGACATTGCCCAAGTCAAAGTGGTGAAAACATGTGGCAGTGGCAAATCATGCCTTAGAAGAGCTCTTGAAATGCTCACAGCTAAGGACCGGGAAGGGAAAATATTTTCTGTTAGGCTGAAATTTAGCACAAGAAAAAGTCTCGATAGGTAACGCTGCATCTTGAAAGCTCTCTGGAATTTTCCCCTGCAGCATTGTGCAGTGTTAGCAAGAACGCTGCTGGTCCCCTAGAGTTAATATGTAAGTTTGTAATACAGGGTCCATGTTTATTTCTAGATATCTTCTGTTGTCTGTCCTGTACCCCATGCCAACATTTCATATAACTGCTGAGAGACCTGAACTCCAATGCTGGTGTTTGTTTAACAATATTAAATATTATACTGAGCTTCCTGTTACTCAATTCTTCCATACTGCATTGAGTACGCTTCCAACAAATTTCTTACAGAAAGGAACACATCAGTTGCATTTTGAGATGAATGCATTTTCACATGCATTTATGTCTAAAGTTCCAGAGGGTAATTAGTATTATTTCAGATGCGGGGGACCAAAGGACAGTAATTCCAAGAGTAACAGACCTGGATAAAAAAGAGGCATCATTTTTAAATATTCCATCGTGCTACACTGTGCAAAGTCACAGAGCAGATATAAGGTGAATTACTTCATTCTTGGACTCCTGCTGGAGAAATTCTTTCAGGGACCTATTTAACCAACTTCTGTTTGCATACAGCCAGGCTTCATTTCGTGCTGTGTGCTCTCTTACGCTGGGTGTAACACAATTAGTGAGGATGAAGGGATGCCGTGGTAGAGCCATGTGCTCCTCAGGAATTTCTGAGCTGTGAATTTTACAATAACACCTCCCTTATCAGAAAAAAACCCAACCATTCACCTCTGTGTTCGGGTGGTTTGCACTTGGAGGAGATTGCAGGAGAGCAGAAAGCATTCAGAAGCTGAAGGGGAAGCTATTCATGTTTCACTGGGATTAATGTTCCTCCTAAAAGTTACACATATGCGGATCAAAATGTACTAAAATTTCATGAGACTTTTGAGTAACAAATATGATGTATCATCATAAGAACAGCTGCCAGAGCACTTTTAGAAAGTAAGTCCTCCTCAAAGCGATCTCTCAAAAAACAAAGACTATTAGTAACCCTCTAGTTTTGTGGCCCTCGATTTTATTTACTGCTGTTTCTTCTTTGTTTTGAAGACCAAAAGTTTTGTTTGCGTGAATGGATGGTGACATATTCACCAGACCTCGAGACATTCGTGTGCCAGGACCACAACTGCTGCCAGTAACCACAGTTCTGGTTTGGGGATGGCTTTGTTCTTTGTTTTGTTTTGGCTTTTTACGTATCTAAAGATAACACGAGGGAGGGCAGCCAACTAGCAATTTTTTTTCTTCCTCAAAATGAAGAATAGCCTTCTGCCAAAGAGGATGGAACTAGTGAAAAACATGCTACTTCTCTACATCTGTCTGCAGGTGGAGGTGAGGTAAGGCTGAAAAAGGGGGTGCCACCCCCTATTTCCAGTCCTGTGCCTACAGATATATAGCTTAGATGTTTTGTTGGTTTTTTTTTTCCATTGGACAGTAGCTCACTTTTAAAATAACTGTAATTATCAATATATTTCTAAATAAATGTCTGTAGTTCTGGACATGTGGTCAGGTACCAGTCCTTTCCTGCTCTGCTGCATTGTGTTTGCTATTCTTATCACTGATGTTTGGCTCCCATGTAAGACAAGTCAAACATCTCAAACAGATATACGCCTTTTATTTGAACAGAGATGGCCCCATAGATATAAAATGAGCAAGAAGGCCCGTCCGACAAGCAAACAGAAACATGGGAAGGATTTGATCACTGCAGCTGAAAAGGCAGAGAACTGCTATGGTGTAGGTAACAGCATCCCATGACAGGGCATATCGTGTGGGCACATCCTCGGTTCTGATGCTGAGCCACCCATCTGGGGTGATCAGCTGCTCATCTGCAGTTCTACAGAGTTTTCTCTCATTAAAATAAGCATTTTTAAATCAACCAGAATGACTATCCATAGTCTCACTGCACCTAATTAATTCAAACAGCTAACTGCAATAAGCTCCATCTGTAATTTACTGTCTAATTCCTGCAGTCCTCTGCTGGAATAGATTCAAGACCACAAATCTGCATCCTCAACACCAAAATAGTTTTGCAAACCTGAACTTCGTGCCAAAATGCAGAACACAGACAGGAGCGGCCAGAACATGAAGTATTTGGTGTTTGCCTCAAAGTGAGGGAGAAAGACCTCAGACAGGGTGACATGTAGACCTCACCATCCCCTCTATCACCAAGTCTGTCTGGAAAGCAGACGTTTTATTAATTATGCTGGAAAGCATAGTGAAAAAGTGTTTTTCATATGTGTGTGAAAATGTTTTGTACATGTACTGTTAGGTACTGTGGATGTGTGTTTTCATGATTGTATGGTTTGACATTACACCTTCCAAAGGTGCAATTCCATCTCAAGACACACACACACACACACATATGAATGACTCTGCTTTTTTAAGTTATTCCTTTTTTTTTGTTTAGGTAGTCCCCTAATTTCATTGCCTGGCCCTGCATTTTCCTATGTATGACATAGTTCTTTACCAGATCTTTCATCTCTCTCATAGTTATCTGCATATCAGAAGTCAAAATGTCTCCAATATATGTTTTCGATAATAACTTTTCTCAAGAATATGTGTTTAATAGTGTATTGCTTATATATGATATCCCTTCTTCATATGGAGATCTTCCAAGTACCATTAGGATGCAAGTAGCAATTGTGACCCTCTGGTCAGAGCTTATTCATGTTCTTCCAAGTTCCTGCTTTCAGTCTCCTACATAGTTGCTTTAAATGATGCTTTGCCTTAGGAAGGAAAATGCATTTTTCAAACCTTTCTCTTTGTGATCACTGCACGAGAAATCATGCATGTGCATCTCATAGTATCTCAGTTTTAGCTCTGCTCTTCCAAGACCATCGTGTAACAGTGTTCTGGGGGTGTGTTGGGTTCTTCGTAAATATGCTTTCTGATTATTTACTGTAGTTTCTGAAGACTCTCCTTCCCTGCTCTGCTGGCAGAGCTTGTTACACATGCAGGTGATGGCACGACACTTCAGCTGCGTGGACATTTTTCTGTGGGTATTAGTAAGATTAATGTGAAAGCTCCTGGTTGCCATATTTCTAGAAACAATGTCCCGATGACCATCTCAGCAGCAATGTGCTCTGCAGCTGGGTATCACTGAATTTCAGAATGGGCAAGTTAGTTCCTACTCTTTGCTTTATCCTTTAGAAGAACTGCATCTCTTGGGTTTCCATCCTCTACTCATCCTGGGGGGATATGTATAGGCTGACATGGAAAAAAAAAAGTTAGATATTTTTTAATGAAGGTTTTGATATGATGTAGTAGTACCTTACACGTGGGCTGTCTTCTCTGTTGGTTTCAGCTGTTGAAAGCAAGCCATGGGTAAGTGAGCAGTAAATCACGTGTCATACAGCAGTGAGCCAGAAATCACCTTGTTCTTCCATCTTTCCTCCTTACACTGTAGAAGAGAGGAGATTGAGTTCATACCTTGCTACGCTTCTTATCATACTGTCTTCACATCCAAAACATTCTCCGTTTCAACATTAATCTCCGGAGTGTTTGAGTCCTGTTTGTGAGTCCTGCTGCCTGTCCTGCTTTTCCAGTGCTTTACGCCGGATTCCTGGGGCGTTCGACCATCCCTCCCAACCTGTCCCAGGAAACCCATGGTGTGATGATGTAGCTGTTGCCCTCATCAAGCAACAGCTGCCAACACCATCCTTTGGCAGCAAGTACAAGAGCGGTTTTGTTTTGCCGCGTGAGGTAATACCTTCCCGATTGCAGGCATTTCATAGTGACTCTCTATAATGCATTAAATTGCTTGAATCTACCCAAATAGACAGCCTTCAATGTTTTGTGAGGGCTCTCAGCTGGCAAATTCAGTGACTTCTCAGAATTAGTCTCTTTTTTTCATGTCCCCCTGACTTTTTTTTTTTTTTCTGTGTCGACACAAGCAGGTAACCTGCAAAGCAGATTGAGATACTGGCTCGCTCATTTTATCCATTTGTGGTTATAAGGTCCCTCAAAAAAACCACCAGAGTGATGTTTTGGTCTGGGAGAAGTGCACCTCTAACTACAGAGCACCTGCAGGAAAGCCTTATCCTGGGCGCAGCCTTACTCAGTTCAGCAACACTTTTGCTTCAGTGTTTTTTGTGAGTTCCTTTGCCGTGCTCTCTGGGATGTAAACTGTTGGGGTGGCGTGACTGATGTTTGCTCCGTGATACAACTCCCAGTGGGGATCTTTTTTTCCTCCTCTTACATAATTCCCCGGAGGCCTTTGGAATCCAGTACGTTCACTTGTGCCCTAGAAACTTTCTGGCGCTCAAGTTTCCAGTTTCCATGCTGCTGCCTGAGCTGTGCAGCCTCTCTCCTCCTGGGTTTGATCATCCGCCTATTTTTGCTGGTTTGTGCCCCGCTGATGTCACATCTCCCCAGAAGCTTGTGTTCTCAGTGGCTGCTTCCATTCTTCTTTGAGGTGCCATTTAAAAACAGTTGGCATAGCCGATATGTGTGGAATATACATTTCATTACGGTGCTTTTTCAATAGCATAACAAGATTTTATTTTTTTTAAACTCTATTTTTTTTTTCTATTCTTAATTTGTCACCAATTTTGATACATTTTTCACGCATTTTCCTGTTTGATAAACTATTCAATCTGTCCTACTTATGCCTATGGTTAGCTGCGAGCCACTTTGCATGTTTCTAACCATCCTGACAGCTCTGCTGGGAGTTCTCTCAAAATTCCCACTGAGAGTCCCCGCGGTTCAACCCTTTCACCACTCTGTCTCTGCTGTGACTGTTTCGTTTCCGATAGCTAATAAATGGCATTTAGCCTCAAAGAAATTGTTGGTGGCACGGTGCCTGGCAAAGCTGTAGCTTGATGGTCCTTGGCAGTACAGAAGAGCCACTTGGTGAACACAGCTCAGTCAAGAGCCAAAGTTGAAAGCTTTTGTTTGGCAAGAGATTGTTAATATTTTTTTTTTCCTAGTTTTGACATACCTCAGGTTTAGCAAGGAAAGAGATACTGAAAACTTCAGAGGAATGGCAGGAAATGTTTGCAGGTTGTTGTTTTTTTGTAGCTCCTTTAAGGAAAATCCTTTAAGGCGCTTATCTGTGAGCTCCAATTTATGGCTACAACCAGGGTTACAAACTTTTTGTAAGTGCAAGCAGGTGTACTAGCTAAAATCAGAAGGAAAGCATGTTGAAACCGAACTAATGATTCTAGGAGCCGTTGTTTCTGCTCCCAACTCCAAATACTAAAGAGTTGAAAAAATTGCTTTACGTCTAGTGGGGCGGTAGGACTGCTGGAAGATTTCTGAGATCTTACATGACTGCCCCATTCCGCAGCTGAGACATCATAAACTTACAGGTTTCCCATTCTGGCCTAAGAGCTGCAGAAATGATAAATATTTTCTCTTTCATGTCCATCTCCATAGAAACAGATTGTGTGTCACTGCTGTAATTGTTCTCTAGTTTTGTGCTGGTTTTTGTGTTATGGCCTCCAGAATTTTTTATGTTGGTTTGCTTCTTGGGAAGGTACTAGTTTATCTATTTGAGACAACTTGTAAATGTTCAAACATTAAGAAGAAAATTCTCATTCTTTCCTGCATTTCTGAGTAAGCAGTTCCTGAAGGGAAAGCTCTCACAACTTTGAAAAATTGAAAGATACTTATTTTAAATGAAGCTCTGGAGCAGGAGTGGCATTTCCCACCTCAGATATTCCCTACTGCCTTTGGAATTTCCTTAGCTAAGAGTCAGGGCCTGAACTGTCACCTCAACAGGAGAACAGAAGTTTGTAGAGCCATTTGCATGTCCTTGTCACGGGGGGAATGTTTATAATGTGAGAGATGAGTATGTAGGGAAGAATGCTTTCGGTGCTGTATATGCTGAGCAAAGCTCTCCCTCAGTGGTATTAAAAAATATTGCCACTTTCAGCATTCCTTTAAGAACCCAGGTTTTCAGTTTCCTCAGAGCCAGTATCTGGACAGAGGTAGGACTCACCTCCTGGCAGCCCAGCAGGGAGCTCTGAAACTCTGCGAGCAGAGGGGTGAGGATGAAGAGGAGGAAACAGGGTCCAGAGCTCTGCAGCCCACCAAGAAGGGCAGCTGGGACTGAGCCTGCTCCGTTCCTTCAAAGCAGGCAGGTTGAGAAATTCTGAAAGTTGGCGCTGTCACTTGCTCACTGACATGAGAAGATAATCCACTCCTGCATATTATTCTGAAGCTCTATGAATTAAACGCGAAGCTTTCTGTCCCCACAGGTGAAATCCAAAACCACAGTGAAATATTTCAACATTTTTTTTCTTAGGCTCAGAAGCAAAGTTCAATTAGTCGAACCTCAGCATGTGTACTCTTCTGCCTGAAAAAATCAATTGTTTTTAACAGCTAAAAGCTTTTCAAGCAGCATTCAGAGAGACCACATTTATCAGGTGATCTCTGGCTTGTAGTTCCAGGTCCAGCACTACCTCAAACATGAATCAAACTCCCAATGACATTATCAGCCTGTAAAGATCTCTTAGGAGAGAATCTGATTTACAGCAGCAACAAAAAGTTGTCTGTTGTCTGGTTGCTGTTTTCCTTCATATGTTCTCCTTTACCTGTATTTGTTACGAGATAGCATGTCATCCTGGAAACCTGGGATTCCCAATGTTAAGGAAGTGACTAAAAACAGTATGAAAAGGAGCCAGTGTTGCTTGTTTTGTTTGTTTATCTTTTCTTTAGAGTAGTGCTCGCAAACTCCGATTTTCGAAGGAGACAAGTGATTTCTGGTACCTAATTTGAAGGCCCTAATTTAGGAAAGGCCCGATTTTAAAAGAGGTTCCTCAGTACATTGCAAGAATCAGAAAAATCTCATCCAAGAGACCAAAATATGTGATTAAGTTTTGCAAAGATCTGTATGGCTCAGGTGCTTCTTTAAAATCAGTAATAAAAAGATTGGTCCAGACAGTCACATCAAAGGAATTAAAAAGAGGCAGCAGACAGATCTGTGGCTTTGCAAGGGCTGAAGAGCTGTGTTGGTTTTTTTTTTTTTTTCTAATTTGAATGCTAGCCTGAGAATGCTTCTCAAGTCACAAAAAGAAATATTAACAAACTCTTTGCACATGAAGCTTTTAGTGTTGTCTTTCGGATCAATTAGCCAGTGGCTGTACTCGCTAGGCCATTCCTCCACACTGCCCTCCAGCCCACGCTCACAGGCCTTGAAATTTGCCTTCTGTTCCAATGCCTTTTATTCTAATAGCAACAGTGGTTCGATATCACCAACTGAGCATATTCATCATCTATCTAGAGGTCTCAAACATAACTCATGGAATTAAATGATAGGAATGACTTGAGAATCGCCCTCATCTGGCTCCTGTGCTTTTATGGGAACTTGGGTTTCCGCCTTTTCTCCAGGAGTGTGAGTACTGGAAACACAGAGTGGGACTGTCTTACAAAGCTTCAGGTGTCCACAATACCTGACTTGTATGTTATACCTCCTTCCTGTGTCTCAGTAAGTATTTCCCATGCCAGGGCTGCCTCAGGCTGCCAGATTCCTGCCTCGCTGCGAAGGGAAGTTGGAAGCTGTGCAAATGATGTATTTATTGAATCAAATTTCTCGCAGTTCCTTCTGGCAGAGCGGAGGGCCCAGAGCTGAGCCAAGGCCTAGCACTTGGCTCCCCGTGTAAGAACGAGAAGCCTGAAAACGTTGAAAGCCTGCCATGAACACAGGACTCACCGCCTCCCAGGTCCTGCTGCACGGCCGGGTGCTGTAGCCTCACTGCTGTCAGCGCTCTCAGAGTTTTGGGATGGACACTTTGGCATCCCAGAACACTGATATTCCTGGCCCATTTGGCCGGGTGGCCCAAAGCTAGAAATCCTACAAGCACAGGGTTTAACCTGCAGGTTTGTTATCCCCGATGTGGTTCTATAGGAAACACAACCTTTCATGAAATCCAAAACTATCAGAACTCCAAGGCTTCCGGTGCAAGAGTTTGGATTCAACTAATCGACATTTTACATGAAAACTGTGCAATAAATAGGTAGACCGGGTCTAATCTATGTCACGATGGTTGCTTGATCAGAAATATCCCCAGCACATCTTTGCTGCTGCTGCAATCAACAGCAGAACTCCCAACAGAAATCTGGGCTATGGTAGCACCAAATCCATGGGAAATTACTCTTCTGAAGGCATTCGTTTTCCCCAGAGACGGTGTTTTGTGATCTACAACCAAAGCAGTTCAAAAAAGGGTGAAGGTTTAAAATGTTCAAACCCTTCAAATGACAAACATCTTTTAATCTGCTAACCCTGACCTATGCCCAATAAAAATTCAAAACAAAATAACAAACCACAACACTACTACCCTAGAACCAGCACCCAACTGTGACCTACACGGACAAGTGCCGTTTCTCAGATGAGGAATGACAGAGACCACCTACTATGCCTGACCTTGATGTCTCTTCTTAGAGACCAAGACTGGCATTTTGTGACACACTTACCCTTTTATAGAGGGGTTACTTTCCTCTTCAGACTTCTAGGAACGTGCAGATTAGATTGTATTAGTCCCAGTGACACTCAGACATGTAAACCCACTCCCACTCAGGGACTTGGGTTATCTTAGCTTGCCACCCGCAAAAAGAAAACTTCGTGATCACGCTGGTCATAAAATTCAATTCAGAATGATGTAACATTGAAACTAAAAATTATTGTGTGGAAAGGGTGAAATTTAGACTAGGCTTCCCAAGGAATTTCTGTTCATTTTTTCTTAAACAAAAAGAAGACAATTTTATTTGATTGCTGGTTGTAGGCAATCTATCCACTTCCACTTCTGAGAGGAAAACCAAGTGCTCCCTTCCTCCTTTTAGTACATAACTGCACTTTTAGTCGGGTAAAGGCAGATTAAAATGAGACAAATCACAGACTCCTGTCTATTGGGCACTGATATTATTGCCTAAGTAGCTATTTGACAACTCAATAAGGTTATCAGGTCCTCAGTGTAGGATTTTGAAACACATCCAGCATTGGCCTAACTCTGGCCATGTGGAAGGCAGTGCTAAAGCTCGCCCGACTTCACTGGAAATGGAGTTACATAAAACTGTGTGCTTTTTGAAAAGTGCATTGCTTACTTACCCCAGTTGTCACCAGAGAACTGGACAGCTAAGAAAAGATGGGTCACCAGAGAACTGGACAGCTAAGAAAAGAAGATGAGAAACTGCTGAATAATCAGGCAATAATTAAACTTTTTGTGAGTAAAGTAACATCTAAAATTACAGATGCATCCCCATCAGGTCAAAATTAAAATCAACAATGTATGCAGGGATACCGATGAGCACAAATGGTGCAGAAATAGTTTCTTTTACACAAGTGGATACAATTGCAAGTGGGATGCTGTTCTTCATGCAAAAGGGTTTTTATTAGGCCTTGGTTTGGGAAGGCAGGGATTTAAGTTACAAAACTGCCAAGACATACCATAAAGTCCTTTCCATAAGGACTCTGGACACTCTCTACAGTAGTTTAAGGAAGCTATTTCACACTAAATTACACAACTATTTCTAGTTTGGTTACTGGACGGGTAGGAAATGTCCATGTCACACAGCAAAGAATTAATTTGGGTTTAATTACCTCCCGCATGTGAGGCCACTCACCCAAAACCGCAGGTGAGGAGCAGATGAAAAGGCTGCTGAATGAGCTGTGGGATGAGTACGGGGTGGGAGAAGCTCTGGCACAACGCAGAAGGCACAAGTGTGGGCAGTAAAAATATCTCAGGTTATATCGAGATTATTCTAAATCCGATGGTCCAGCCGAATCCTTTCCTAAAAGAGAGCTCTGGCAGAGAAAGCTACTGTGTGTTCTGCAGCAAACAGGTATCAGCATTCGATAAGAATGAGTGTGGGTTAAGATGCAGCAAAGCCCTTCCCAAGTCCTGGGGCGGGAGAAGCGTGCCATCTACTGATAACAGAACCCTCTGCACAGACAGGCCCTGGACCCCAACGTGAAAAAAATACCTAATTCTCCTGTGGGCAATGAGAGGGCTCTGTCTGTTAATCACAGATGTCGTTGCTACAAATTATTTCCGTTTACTGACTAACTATTCCAGGATAAAAAGCCTGCGAGGTGTTTCTCCTTGTAAGCGTAAGAATGCCTCAGCAACATCTAAAACCACCTAGGTATCAATTATTTGTGCTGGTTTGGCAGTACTGCAGCAGCCAGGCCCTACTGGCACACCAGCATACGAGTTTGCTTTCTGCAAATTTTGCTTTCTTCCCTCTTTTATTCAGGCTGCTGTAAGTAAAAACCATTGAATCTATAATTGCATGTTGCAGGCAGCTGGAAATGCTCAGACGGATACTGCTGAAATAGCCACCTATTACAGGAAATGGGGAAAGGGAGAAGCACAGGAACAAAACCAGAGAGAAAACACATTTGCAATGGGTAAGTCCCATTCTTGGCTTTGCCACTAATATCCCATGCGACCATTTCTACTCCACTAGACCTCTTTGTATCTGCTTCCTCTCTTAAATTCTGTAAGATTTATGGGTCTCTAGCACAAATACTTGTGGACAGGACTGCCTACCAGAATGGATCTGCATGGTACCAATAGAGAAATCCAGCAGTGCCAAGAATGGCAGAGTTCTCAGCAGGCTGAGCCCTTTTACGTTTTCTTCACTTAAGAACTTTGCAGAAATGTTTGACGTGTCAATGAAATATATAAAGATGGTGCATCTGTGCAATTTCCCTTTTATTCCTGGGCTGGCAGGGCCTTTGGTATTCTGTTCTTCACCTGCAGCAGCCTGATGGAATAAGGCTCCTTGAAGCAATATTCTCCATTCTTCAGTATAAAGCACCACTTCAGTATCTCAGGATTTTATAATTAATTTTTTTTCTTAGGGAAAAGATTTAAAGAAATGTAAATATTGTTACTATGTCTGAGCTACATTGTAGGTAGGAAGCACGGACTTTGTGTTGTTTCATACACAAACCACATGGCTCTTACCTGTCCACTTCTGTGAATATGCAAAACACAAACAATACACAGGTAGTCAATGTCCCTGTCATCACAGCATCTGTTAAAAACGTGGTCATTAAGGGATATCTTAAGTGAGACAAGTAGAACAATGTGTAGTGGAACTATCAATCATATCCATCAATTGCCTGCATTCTCTCTGGTAGCAAAACCACTCAGCTCCCTCTTGTTTGGCGCTGGGGAGTACCCAGAGCACAAGGGATTTGTCAAACACTGAGCAGAAACCACACTATCGGGAAGCATCTGATTTTTTTCCTTAGCTCTAAATCGTCACAGTTTATTTTACAGCTTTACTTACTTTATATTTACTGTTGAATGGAAAAAAAAAATATTTTAGGACATATATGTTTAAGAATCAAATGCTTTAGTAAAATTTCATTTCCAGAATGTTGGAAAGAGTAAGAATTTGTCATTCATGGCCCTCAATTCTGATGAGTTTTAGATGAAGATGGATTGCCAGATTCTGGCTCCATCTACTGTGTCAAATTGAAATAACAGAAAGATTGATCTTTCCTCTTTTTTATAAAACCTGTATCCCAACCTCCCCATAAAACAGATCAGGAATCAGCAATATACAGCTATTGAAAATAAATGCATTAAAGTGAAGAAAAAATGGCAAATAACATAGGCCACTAAGTAGAATAGCACACAGCAAAAAAAAGGTAGGGAAGGCTCTGTTTGGAAAAACAGTGGCTCCACAGGATCCTGGGGGGGGGTTAGATAATTTTAAACGATTGAGGGCTTTTAGACAATTTTTCTAGTTATCATTTGAACTCTGCAAAAAATGTTTTTCTTCCACTTTATATACCTTTTTCAGAAATCAAAGAAACTTCTTACATTGCCTTCGCTGAAACCAAGTTCTTACAAAGTCTTACATGGAGCTTCTCACCCCCTTTCTTGTCCAGAGATAAGCTGGCCTGGCAGTATAAATATGTTCTAGGCACACTTTGTATGAAGATAGTACAGCAACAGCTTGAACCTTGTTCTGCATGCCAGCGGAAGGCGGCTTGCATTAAGATATCCTGAGCAGCACAAAGAGAAGCAATTTCAAGGACTAATTTCAGAACTAATCAATTGTTTACTTAAAAAGTGGTTACTATAGAAATTATCATTATGGACTGGCAGGACTCAAGCAAAACATAAAATGTAAGGAACGTTTAACCTCCTCGCTGATTCTTGTGTAGTCTGCAGTTGATGCTACCTTAAATGTCAGTAATAAAAAACAACCCCAAACCATTACTTTGACAAGTAAACTTTGATATTCAAATACAGGTGGTTTTGGCTTGAGAGGCTGCATTCACAGTTTTGGATTACAGACCCAGTATACATAAAATACACAGAACCCTTCTCTTTATCTTGCGATTTCTCTTGGGTTTATTTTATTTTTATCTTCTTCAGCACTTGCAGAGAATCAGAAAGAAATCAAGGATCTCAGCCAGATGCTATTTGCCTCAATTAGCCATGGTATTTTTCAATTTCTAACTCAAAAAGGGTAAATGTTTTGAAAATATGTGGGACAAATTAGGAACCTGAAACCTACTTTCAAAAATCATTTATCCATGTAAAAATGTAAGTCTCATAGAGTACTAATCAGTTTTAGGACTCCAAGTGCGTAAACCATTTCTTAAGTAACATACAGACTCCCAAAGCACCAAATATATTACAGAATAAACATCTTTCTAGCTTAACTTGGGTTGACTTTGGGTCAATCGTTAGCTAGTCTTCCCTTTAGAATTTCAAGTTCAAAGTACTCTTGTATTCTGGCTAGCGCTGGGTCTATAGAGAAGGGTATAAAATAGTGACTAGTTTGTAAAGCTCACTGTGAAAAATACAAAATGCAAAATTATATCAAAACCTTAATTTTAATACAAAAGGTATTGTATCCCTTTGTCTCCTCAGGCCTAGGATGCCTGCCTAATGCCTGTCCAGGGCCGTCAGTGTTTCAGTCCAGTCTTCTGTCAGAGTCCATCATCTCCTGTCACTGTACCCAGATTTCTCAAGTGCTATTTGAGCGTGGAATCTTTCGCTTGTGATACTTTTACGGAAAGGCTGTTTCCAAGTCTCATATCTGTAAGGAGAACTCTGAATTTCCATCCCCAAAAGAGTAGTGGTGTATTATCACTATTTACTCTTGTGCTGTTATTGTAGTTCTAACGATATTTAAAAGGTTTTGCTTTCTAGACTTCTTTTTACTTTCCCGATCCTCCCTGCGAGGAAGTGCTCAAGGCTGGCATGATGTTGTGCTGAGGTTTAAGGGAAACCATCAGCACATGCAGTATCAGTATCCCAGATGGAACACCAATCATTTTCCAGATATTCAAGCAGGATGTAAACATATTTCAAACTGACACTGATGTGGGTAAGTGTAGCAAATGGCAAAATCACCTGGCTTACTGTGCCAAAGGGAGGCAGAATTCACTCCATGATGGGCCTTCATACCGAGTGTATTTGGGTGTTGGCATTAATGCAAATGCTTTACCTTCTGCATGTACAGAGCCTTCATACCGAGTGTATTTGGGTGTTGGCATCAATGCAAATGCTTTATCTTCTGCATGTACAGAGGTGCTGTCCCTTGATGAACAGGGCTGCTCTAACTCTAAGCAGTTCTTAGATTCTGAATCTCTCTGCATTTTCTTAACGTTCTTTACTCACAAGGCCATACCAATTGAGAGGCTCACAGTAAACTTGCTGCAATGGAGAAATACAGATAGTAAAAAAAAAAATGTAATTTAAAGGCCATGGCTGCATAAAACCAATTTTTAATCCTTCTTTTCCATGTGTAATTTACAGTTATTAAAACTGAGTGTTTTAGACAATTCTTAAAACATATGGCACAGAAAACAGTACTTCTCTGAATGCAGAGACATTTATGTTCTTTTCCTTCTTTCTTCCTCAGACTTGATCAGCAGTAGCTAGCTGCATAATTGCTGAACAATTTCAACTCTATTATTTCTGTTTAAAATAATTAATGATGGTCTAATTTTAGTTTACGTGAAGCAGTTCTATTCACAAAAAGAGCAGAATTAATACTGAAACTGGCTAGAGGGAGACAATGGGAAAAGGTGGCCATTGGAGCAGTCCCGAGTTTGGGTTAAAAAATCAGTAAGTTTTCACACAAATGAAAAATAGAGAAAAAGTACATTCATCCCTTCCCAAAACGAAAACTATTTCAGTGATTCAGAAGTACCATTTCAGTGCGTTAACAATAAAAGTTATCAAAGTTAAAAGATAGATTATTTAATGTACATCAAGAATGAGACACGTTATCAAAGTTAAAAGATAGATTATTTAATCTTTGTACATCAAGAATGAGACAACTTCTTTAACACTTTTTTCTCTCCAGCCCTCAAGTGAGAATTTCAGAAGTTCTGATTGTCGTTCAGGAACTCGTAGGGCAAAAAAATACCTAAGAACAAGGAGGTGAGTGTGACCAGAGCGTGTTTAGGGCGGCCGGTGGCACGGCAGAGCACAGACAGGCTGGATTAGCTGACACGTGTATGAACTGGGAGGGAGAAGGTGCACAGGTAAAATCAGGGCAGAAGGGCAGGTGGACACAAAATTCAGACTTACAGGGTGTGAAAAGCTGTGTTTTACATGTGTCTGTGTCTGTTTTGGAAGAGTTACTACTACTCAAACCAGCAACAACTTTTTTCAGTTCCTGTATTTGTTATACAAAAGCCAGAATACAAAACAGAATATTCCCGCTTCCTGACTTTGATGATGCTACTGCTTCCAGCAGCTGTAAATGAAACTGAAAGCAGATCCATACGGTTACTTACTCCACAGCATTGGTTTTAATGTGTTGAATTCTCCTGGAGAACTTTTTAAAGAATCTGGCACACACAAGACAGTTCCTGAAAGCATCCACTGGATGCTTTCCTGGTTTTGCCCCTATTCATACCGAGTGTTCGGTGGAATGATCGATAACCGGAAGGGAATGGAATAAATACTGAAATAGAAGTCACAGATCAAAGAGATAACGAAGGATTATTGTTTTTCTCAAGATCTCCTGCAGCTTTATGCCAGTAACAAAACCAAATGTCCAACATTAATCATCCTCAGAGACTCACCAAAGGCAATGTGTTTGTTAGGTGTCACTTCCCCAACTGGGGCGTACGCTGACTTTCCATGGTCATATACTACCTAAGAGCCCGAGGAGCAGGAAACACAGCACACATCCCATACAGAGACTGGGATGCAAAAAAATTATCTGCATTATTTACTCTTTCATTAGGAGCCCATCTTGATGATTATCGTGGTATCTGCAAGAATGTTTTATTCTGGGTTTCTAAAATATAAATAAAAATAAAAATAGAAAGTTATGCAACCTGGAGAAGTTTCTTGCCTCCCCAAAGCATTCTCTCATTCAAACCATGACAAGATTGATCCCTGGCCTTCGTTAGCAGTCTCTGCCCGTGACAAAAACAAAGCTTATAAGGCCAATGAATCTAACAATAAGCTTCTCTAAAGACCAAAAGTACTTTTATTGCTGTTGCACTCACAAAAGGCTCAAACCTTGGAGGGTGGTAGGGAGAGCAGGTATAAACTGTATGTTATAAAAACGGAGGAAAACGACTCACTCTACGCTGCAAGATTAGAAGGAGGAACTCTTTGATCAGAACAGAGGTCACCATCATAAAAGAAACTGAACAAATAGTCTCAGACAGGCCACGCTGCCTGTGCCAACAACAGTGGTGTTTTGTAACTACTCCGTCTGATTCAGGGCTTGAGAATACAACGCGGAGTGATAAAGTAATCCGGCTGCTTTCATTAGCAAGAAGCCACACTGGGTAGCTCAAAACACCCTTTCCAAGCCGAACAACTTAAATGCATACTTGAAGTTATGTGCAAATGTTGCAGCCCAGTATTAAAATGCAGATTTGAACACAACTGAGCGTTACTGCAGCCCTGCTTGGCCTGGATCAGCTCAGCGGCGGAGCGACCCTTCCGTGCCATTTCCCAACCGTGTGCTGCACCGGAAAGGCACAGAGGGGACAACTCCTTGCCAACAGCTTAAAGGGTAAAATCCAGTCCTGCAACCCCCCCTTCCTGGATCCAAGCGGGTGAATTCGGTGCATTGGGACAATCTGTTCCTCTGCCAGGCCAATTGTGCAGCCAAAGAAATCTCAGAGGTGTTTTGTTTAAAGACGTCAGTCACCTCTTGGATCAAACGATGAGGATTAGGTCACTTTTCCAGGTTTATCACTTGAAAAAAGTGACATCCTTTTCATGTGCACACCACGAGTCTCAGGTGGTAAGGCTGAGGTTACCTCTACTCACTCACAACTCTGTTTTCCGATTCTTCTGATAACAACCAATAACAAATGCTTAATTTGTGCTTGTATCCTGCTATAAATCAGTAAAAATCAATGTATTTGACAGAAGAGGCCAAAAGCACTGCTCTCATGGATCTGCCATCACACATTTTGCACTGGTTTGAGATTTTTTGTGCAGTCATACCAGGAAGTAGTAGGTAGGTGCCTGGAACATTGTTTATTTCTCCTGGATCACATCAAACTGTCATCTACAGAGGTGTTTATAACTGTATTGTTCAGTTTAGACCTGAAGACTAGAGATTAAGAACTACAAATATAGCTGGATGACTTAGAAATAATGTAACTTAATAGTGGTGCAGTTCCCACTAATGCAGTCCTTTTATTAAGAACATATAGCAAGAGAGGTAGTTTTTTGTGGGATGTAAGGAAGATTTGGGGGGAAACTGTGCAGGCTTCCTTTCGGGATGAGCATTAGTTCTTGGAAATTTTTTTTTAAAAGCACCGTTTTGTTTCAGAGGTGCTGCAGACAGGAGTGGTGCTTACCAACATTACCCAAGACAAATGACAACACTTGAGTAATCAAATAATGACAGGCTCTTTGCAGTTCTTTAAAATGTAAGTGGAACAGACACTATTGGCTTGGAACACCAATTCTGTAGCCTACCAGTACATTAAAACCATTAAACCATTACCAATCCTTACAATCATGTGTTTCTATGGTTACAAACATTTTCATTGTTGATGTCCACCAGGTCTAAAAAAAAAAAGCAAAAAGTGCCCATTCCTCTAATGAGCATGCACTGCCTGCCTATATTTAACTGCCACAAGACTTCTGTTACTGCAGGACCTAACCTTCATCGATGTTCCATCAGTCTTTTTCCAGACAAAAAAAAACAGTTCATGGAATGGTTTGGGTTGGAAGGGACCTTAAAGACCATCTGGTCCCCTGGGCAGGGACACCTCCCACTAGAGCAGGCTGCTCAAAGCCCCATCCAGCCTGGCCTTGAACCCCTCCAGGGATGGGGCAGCCGCTGCTTCTCTGGCCAACCTGGGCCAGGCTCTCACCACCCTCCCACCAAACAAGTTCTTCCCCACAGCTCAGCTCCATCTCCCCTCTTTCAGTTTGAAGCCATTCCCACTCATCCTGTCACTACATCCCCTTGTCAAAAGTCTTTCCAGGAGCCCCTTGAGGGACTGGAAGGGGCTCTAAGATCTCCCCAGAGCCTTCTCTAATACAGTTGAGTATTAACATCCCAAGTACACGTTAGGGATGAAATTTCGTCTGGATTGGGGGGCCTGAGGGAGGAAACAGGATATAGTGACACAGTTAAGGATGTAATTAAGAGTGTACGCTCAAAGTGGCACAGGCATCTTGAGGTTTCCTACTTATTCAGCCTGGAGAAGAGAAGGCTCCGGGGTGCCTATAGAAGAGCTGGGGAGGGACTCTTTGCCAGGAGGTGTAACGATAGGACAAGGGGAAACGGTTTTAAATTGGAAGAAAAAAAATTCAGATTAGATCTCAGGAAGAAATTTTTTACTATGAGGGTGGTGAGACACTGGAACAGGTTGCCCAGGGAAGTTGTGGATGCCCCATCCCTGGAGGGGTTCAAGGCCAGGCTGGATGGGGCTTTGAGCAGCCTGCTCTAGTGGGAGGTGTCCCTGCCCAGGGCAGGGGGGTTGGAACTCGATGATCTTTGAGGTCCCTTCCAACCCAAACCATTCTGTGATTCTATGATTCGGTGATACTCCACCAGCTTTCTTTTAATACAGGCCTTCGGAGGCTGCCTTGCAACGCTCAGTGACTGGTAAGCATGCTCTTTATGGAAAAACGTCACTTGTAAACGGGGATATGTACGTTGTGGCGGCGGGGTGGTGTGAGGGAAGGCTGCAGCCGCCTGTCCGCCATCTCCTGAGGGGCTCAGGGCGGCCTGCGCCCGCTCCCGCACACAGGCCCCCAGGCCGGCCCTGCTCCACCAGGCACTTCTGACCCCTCGCCTCCCATTTAACTTTGCCGAAGTTAACTCGACCGCAGGCAAAGGCTTCGCTCCGCCTCAAGCCGGCCCGCTCTGCTCCCGGGCCCGCCTCAGGGCCGGCGGGTCGGGGCGGGGCGGCGGAGAGCGGAGGGGGAAGCGGGGCCTGCGCGGCGCCGCCGCGGCGGGTGATGACGTCGGCGGCGCTTCCGGCGCCGGGGCGGTGACCGAGGCACGCACGGAAGGGGTCGCCGCCGGGAGGGTGCCG